>NW_013672154.1:7271-10858 GCF_000517525.1 Limulus polyphemus
TTGCAAAAATGACTGCAGATATTGCTGCAAAAGAGAGATTGACGTCAAAGTGACTGAAGGAGTTGATGATGGTGAAGTGGAACTAAGTATAGATATTAAAGCAGAACAGGAGAAAGACCAAGATTTGAACCCAATAATTGATTTTCTACAAGCAAGTGTTTGCACCCTGCTTGGGATAAGGTGTTTAGCTTAAGCCTTGTGATAAAGAACTATTGGGCACATTGGGACCAGTCGAAGCTTGAAGATGGTATTCTTCTCCAGAGATGGAAAAGTGACGACCTGGCAAACAGTTATACCGAGAAAGTTATGGGAAGTTATGCTGCGTCAATCCCGTGATAATTTAACAGGAGGACATCTTGGAGTTAAGAAGACCATGGGACACCTATGGCAGAGATTTTACTGGATTGATATGAGGCAAATGTGGAAGAATGGCACAGGACCTGCCATACATGTTGTGCTAAAAGGGGACCCAAGCAATGCTCCAATGAAGTTATATCAAGTTGTCACACCAATGGAAAGAGTAGCCATTGACATTGCTGGTCCTTTGCTGGAAACAGTACATTTGTGTGGTGATGTATTATTTCACCAAGTGGTCCGAGGCATATGCAATACCAAATCAGGAAGCTACAACTGTAGCTTCGCCTATTAGTGATTTCTTCTTCAGGTTTGGTATGCCATACGAACTGCATTCAGATCAAGGCCGTAACTTTGAATCAGGAATTGGCAAGGTTTTATAATAGCCACAAGATGACTGGGATGTCTTACAGCCTCCACTACTGAAGTCAGCTTTGTACCAGGAGACCAGGTGTGGTTGTATAATCCCAGGAAGACCAAAGGGAAGTCTCCTATGTTGTCTGGTCCATGGGAAGGCCCATATGACATTGTGGATCGTCTCTCAGACGTGAATTTCCGAATAAAATGTGGTCGGCGAGGTAAGCCAAAGGTGGTGCATGCCAACAGGCTTTGGCGTTATCACGGTCCAGGACATTTCAGTTGGAACGGAGGGAACAAATGACGATGCTGAAGACGTGTCACCTGAAAAAGCCACTCGCGAGAAGAAACTCTACCAGGTTTTGAGAAGGGAAACAGTGAAGCCCTTAAAGAAGTTACTACCACTAATGTGACTGTTATCGATAATAGGACATTTCCTGATGGAGGAGACGAACCTCCCAATTGAAGCAGAAGCCAATGAGAAGGAGAACAGTACGGAAGAAGGTACGTCCTGTAAAATTAGGTGATTTTTTTGTATTTTGATTTTGTGTTTGTAAATTCTGTACATTTAATTAAGTCATTGTTAATTATCTATTGGTTAAATGTAAGTGGCTATTGTTCGGGACGAACAATACTAAGGAAGGGGCAGTGTTATGACAGCAAAAGTCGTGTGATGCTGGGAGCATGCACGCTGAAGTTTCTAGAATTATCGGGGAACCCCGCGAATCTCCGAGTATTTGCTAGACGCCCTCTTTTTTAGTATATAAGCCGGGCAAAGAAAGCCAGTGAGATAGGCAGATAGATCGAAGAGATAGATAGATAATTGAGTCAAGCAAACAGTAGGCACCATAAGTAAAGTGTGTGAATCACTGTGATTTATAGCGTGTGTTATAAAGGTTGTTAAGTTTAAAATGACTGTGGAAATTCTGTGTATTACAAAGTTGTATCGAGAAAGAATAACCTAGGTTTAATTAAGTTCCTCGGAAAGAGTTTATTGTTTGTAATTAAGCACAAAGTTACACAATGGGCTATCTATGCTCTGCCTACCACGGGTATCAAAACCAGGATTCTAGCGTTGTAAGTCCGCAGACATACCGCTGTGCCACTGGGGGCGAAAGAATTTATACCAGAAATTAACAAACAAGCAGATACGCAACAGTAGTATGTTCGAAAATCTTATGGATTTATAAACTAATCCGGATATGAATTAGCCTATTTTAAAATGAATTGGATAAAGTGAATAATTAAAGATTTCTTGGAGTATAATTTTATTATTTTTGTTCACTTGCTTTGTGTATATCACCAAAAAACTAGTTGAAATCATTTTTAAAACAATGCCAGTGTTAATATATTTGGAAATATTGTGGAACAGATCAATAAATTAAATTGAATATAAGTATATGTAATAAGTATTTTGAAATTGGGGCAAGGGCTGGGCTGTTCCAGCTTTTCAGTTTGGAAATATGATCACCCTATTTCACTAGAATTTTAAGTTAAAAACAAATATTCATATTTAGTGAAACTCTAAAAAACTGTTTGTCAACAATTAAGTGTTTGACATGTGGATAAGTTTGACTCTACCAGAAATAAGAAAGACTTAAGGGCAACAACAAAACAAAAAATCGCGATCCATTCTTCATGGGTGTGTTAATAACAGTGACCGTCAAATCCCACTATTCGGTCAGACGAAAGCAGCCTATGAGGTAGCAGTGAATGATGTTGACTTGTTGTCTTCCATCTTGTCTATCAGTTCAAAATTAGAAACATTTAATGCAAATACGCCATGGGCAATTCTGTGCAAATATGTGAAAAATAAACCAAACAAAGGGGGAATTTATTTTTTATTTCAGAACAAAGACATTGAATGGTTTTAAAATGTTGGCTATAATGTGGTGTTATTGGAATCTTGTTTGCTATTGGGGTATTTTTTCTCTGTCATACTGAGTTTTGAATTCTATCAATCCCATTTCTTATTACTATCGTTTGCATTCAATGTTAATTGTTGTTTTTGAGGTTAAGCACAAAGCTACACAATGGGCTATCTGTGCTCTGCCCACCACGGGTATCGAAACCCGAATTCTAGCGTTGTAAGTCTGCAGACATACCGCTGTGCTACTGGGGGGCTTCAGTGTTAATAACCATCAGATAGAAGCGGAAAGAACACCAACATGTTCAAAATGAAAATATCTACAGAAAGATAATAATAATAGTTTTCTACAATAGTAATGATTAAACATAGTTATTTACGAAGATATTTTAAGACTAAACTTTAATGAGACAAATCAACTTACAAAGTTAAATATTGTTACTTATCTGCTTGTTTGTTAATTTCCGGTATAAATTCTTTCCGAGGAACTTCAGCGATACAAGTCCTTTCTTGATTAAACCACTTTATTCTTCATGGATACAAACTTTTAGCACAGGGTAATTTCACAATCAGTACGTTTTTCGTCAGTTTAAACTTAACTACTTTTATAATACACGTTATAAATCACAGAGATTCACAATCTCGATAACTTTTCTCTCTACGAGTACAAACACACACTTTATATTACCCTTGATAAAAGAGTTAGCACAAAGGATCACATATAAAGTGTAATAAACTTAAAATAAGACCCAAAACACGAGCGCTTTCGAATAGTTGACTATTCATCTTCATTAATAATTAATATTTTTTTGTTTTTTTCTCTCTACAAACGAATTCTCTTTTCCGGGAGACTAACTGCTTCAGCTTGGATTGGCTGTTCACCAGATTCAACTCAACTGGGACTTCCGGTTTTCATGACGTTACAAGTCCTACTATATATGGTATTGCGTAGGCTAAAGGTCACCCTTTGTTCTCCTGAAAAAGAATAGTCAACTATTCGAAAACGCTC
>NW_013672154.1:11675-26452 GCF_000517525.1 Limulus polyphemus
GAAAACCCACTTTCACTATTCGGGACCAAATAACTGCCCGACTAGTGCCCAAATGAGGTTTCGGTGACGTGAACCTGAAATGAAACTAAATAATGTATTGATTACAAAATCAGTAAGTTGTGATTGTTTCTGTTTATCATGGAGATGTGGTAGTGGTGTTGTGTATCATATTGTATGGGGATAGGTATTTGCACCATGGTTTGGGGGTGGCGGCAATTTATCTCTGGATGCCTTCTCTGCCAGGCTTATATACTAACAAAGGAGGTTCCCGAATGCACTCGGGTCTCCCCGATCATTCGAGAAATTTCACGTACGCTACCAGCGCCGTCACGTGACTTCTGCTGTCGTAACACAGTGAGACATTTAGGAGATATAAGAGCTCTTGTGTTTCTAAACTAGTCTTACACGTACAAAAAAATTTGCTAATGTCAATAATCAATGGATGGTGGCTAATGAAAGCCTATCGTAAATACGCATTCCCGCAAAAGTTTAATAATCAAAAGCATTTTTGTCTTTCATACTCCATTATTCTGAAATATGTATTAGAAAGTGTTATGTTACAAGAAAAATGATTGTAATAAAGGTAAAAAGACCAGGACCAGATGGTTCTTTATTGTATGTTTGAAGTAACTTTATTTTAGTTTTCCATCTTATTTTATAGATAGAAAGTAGGGAAACATTCAAACAATTTAATATAATTTGTATATTAACTGTAACAGTAATACAGTTCACGTGACTGTGGAACTATAATCAATAACTCTGTACTCGGTGGTTAAATGAAGCCAAAAAGTTTTTATTTCACAATCTTGTAGAGAATAATATTACAAAACTTTTAAGTAAATTTACTTCAAAACCCAATGTTACAAAACATGACTATACACATAAAGAGCAAATCTTACAACTGGAACTGAAAAGCACCATAATAGCCTTTATAACTTAGCCTACTTTTCAGCTTCTTAACGGCACACATGTATCAGTTATCATTAACTTGTCTGCATTCGGTCAATTACGAACAAAAATACGTGTGTGGCTTTATTACAAAATATTACAAGCTTTTCTATAGTTCCACAGACTCACACCACAAATAAATATTTTTGATGAAAGAGATGCCAGTATTTCATGGAGAAGAAAATATTAAAAATTAAATACATGCATTACTTAGAATACTGCCCTCAATTATGAACTCTGTCTTATTTGTGTTAGCAACATAGAAGAACAATGTTTCAAGTGACCAATCAGTGATGAATTAAGCATATGTTAAGAAAAAGAATGTTCTATCAGTTCTAGAAAGCCAAGATCCAGGTTTACCAGTTTCTAACTACCTAGTCATTAGTACATTCAACTTCAGGTTAATGATATGTTTTAATATTCTTATAAAGAATATCTCCTAATCTGTCAGTTTTTAAGTGACTCGTTCACAAATTCTGGCTGAAAAGAGAGTTAGGCTATAACCACACTGCTCTAAAACAAACATTTAAATGATCCAATCTTAATTATGAAGTTGTTAGTAGAGTCCAATTGCTGGATGCTGTAGTGGGAATGTTTAAGCTACAGTACTGACAAAAACATGCCTCTTGGTATACACACACTGAAACCTAATCCAAGTTATTTGTCATTACTCTAAAAGTTTCCAGCTTTCTTGCAAAATTGAGCAGTGCATAACTAATCACCGCAAACTGGTGCTTTTGTACTCAAATACAAACGAATTCATATATGTATTACGTGTCTTTTTGGCAATATCACTCAGAAACACTATTTGAAATAAGTCAGCAACAACTTCAGTCTTTTTCATATGAATAATATTGAAATTTTAGTTTAAATAATTATCCTAATTAATACTAATTACCTTATACATGTTTGTTTTACTTAATATCACACAAATCAAGTAATGTAATTTGAATTATCAGTCACTTTAAAACACAGACCTTTTCCCACATTAAGACAAATACAATTTCTAAATACTTCATACACAGAACACAATATACAGTTAATATATACATATACACAATTAATCTCATTTACTGAGTTTATCTTAGCTCCTCTTGGCACAAAAGCATGGTCCCAGTTCAATATTAATCAATTCGTACATTGAAAAACTTCCATCAAGGTCACTTAAATAAACAGGCACAATGAAAAAGTCTTAAATGTACTAGTATTTTATTAAATAGCAAATGTCAAAACATAAGTTCTGAAACTAAACTACTGCCCTATAACTTTAGTAATTACAAATACTAAATCTTTAAAACATTTTGTGTTATAATAAATAAAATTCAGTATGTATATTTCACATTCACACACTAACAATACAAATTGGGCACATCCCTTTGGTTGTCACAATGATGGAAAGTTTTTTTTGTTTGTTTAAAAAGATGACAACATAGCATGTGGATAATTTTACATATTTACTTGATTACCACTGAATAATTTGTTACTGGTAAATCCAAGTGACAGTGGGTTTGATAATCACTTGCATGTTATATTTTAATTACTTTAGTTAGTTCACACATTGTTCTGCTTTACAACATAGTAAACTTCTATATGAACATATAAAATTCTTAGATTACTTATGGAGAGGAAAATTATGCCAAATGAATGAAATCAGATTGGAGGCCTGATTACCAAAACAAAAAATTAACTTCAGAGAACAGATATCATAATTTTCCTGTCAGATAATATACAAATGCATCAGGAATACAGAGCATTGTATGGTGAACAAATTGATAAAGTAGATAAAAATAAATCAGCCTGATCCTAAGGTGGCTTTTGATATTCATAGAGAGGAAATGATTTAATACCTAAAACTGGCAAATATTTGTTTACCCAAAGTGTATGTGACAATACAGTATGAAGTTAATTTCATTTTTCAGTATTTATCTTTCCAATGATACTGCAGATCTGCTGAACAGTGTTGTGTGTTTGGTCAAGTTATTCATTTTATATAGCATAAGATATTACTGAATTTTTTTTATGCAAAATACAAGTATTAAATTTAGTTTTAGTGTTAATAAAATACTTAATTGAGAAACTAATCTGCACCTGTTTAGCTATACACTGTTTTATGAATTAAAAAAGTTGTGAATAGTTTCTCCAAATGTTAAACTTCTAATTAAATAAATACTGAACAAAATAAAAAAATTTGTTAAACTGTAATTACACATTAGATAATAATACAAAGCTGGACATACAGTGCTTCGAAATTCCCGATGACTTTGTAAGTTATCAGCCATATAAATATGGTGATACCTATTCTCTGAAGTTCACTTTTCGTTTAGGTAATCAGATATATATATATATATATATATTAAGGATATTTTGACTTTAGTCCACTAATACAATTGCAGTACTATATATGTACAGGGTGAGCATCATAACAGGCTAAATCACCACAGATTTTTAAACAAGCATCTATTCCAGTTACCTAGCTCTGTTTCTTTACACCATGAAGCAAACATAAAAAGAAAAAATTCAAATGTTGATAAGAAAATTGTATGTGTATGCAAATGTACAAAATTTACTTAAAATATCAGACTGTTACATTTACAGGCACTAAGGCTTTAAGGCAGTTATTATACATAAAATGTTTATGGCATCTTTTACTAGGTTTTTACGTCTATTCAACGGGAAACTTCTCTGATGTTACAACCAGAACACAATTAAAGTTTAAAATGACTTGTGTACCAATACCATTCATACCATGCTATTGAAGACACCCAAAGAGGACTGCCAGTAAATTGTTATTATACCAGTGAGATGTTTCAAAGCTAATCATAACTTTTTCTTTGATATAACCAAATTATCATAAACTTGTCATGAATCATACATATTACCCAGTGAGTAATGGCAAGAAATAATTGAAATTGGAGTAACCAAAGTTAAGTTTTTAAGTTTTCTCCAAAAAATATTCATTTGGAGCTTGATATTAATAAATCACTTTGCTTTTCCACACCTCTTTCACAGCAGTATACATACTTATTACTAAGTTCCACATGAATTTCAACTACATATTAATCCAGTTAGAGGTACTTAAATGTTTTATAAAGAATCAAATCAATATTTTTTTCACATTGCACAGTTTACCTTATACTAACCTTTGTTTTTAGATCAATCACACTAATGATCTTCCAAAGAATCCTCAATGGGAGAAAAATGCTAGTTCAAAGTTCATACATCAATGTTTTTCTTTTCTATATCAACTATGAATAACAGTGGGTTTTATTCACTCAAAAATATGGCAGAAAAGTAAGAAACCTGAAGCTAATTAGCTTAGACTTATCAGAACTTTTGTGGTGGCTAACAAGTGAATCAACCTCACATCATTAAAAACTATTCTCAGATGATACAAGCCATAAGAAAAATTGGGCATATTATACTAAATTTATATTTTTCAAAGAAATAAACTTTTATGACAGTGGTTCAAGTGAATAGCTAATTTTCTGTGTTCCTTAAGTAAGTTATACTCTATCATTTATTTATCTTATATCCATTAACAGTGTTGGTTATATTATTTAGTATATCGAATGAAACTACTTTTTAATTTTATCTTCATTATTATTATGCTTTAAATAGGCATTAAAGACTGAACTAAATCCAATAAGCTGGCTGAACTAGGTAAGATAATATTGAGATTACAACCAAAAATATCATTAACTCTGAGGTTACCTAACTGATGAAACGATTCATTATAATCTTAGAAACATACAAAAAGTGTATCTAATTAGCTATAATCATTGCTACAATTTTTAGTTTTGCTCTGATCACAAATTAATATTAACGCATCCATATAAAATTTACTTTATTATATTTACACAAAAATATTTTGTATAATTCTGGATCTGTCAGTGTACAAGTTAAAAAGTGTAAGGGATTCTTACACCATCAGTCCTACATTTCATTAAGCATATAATGTGCAAAACATTTAATTACACATTTAAACTTGCAATAACAACCCAATATGGATATTTTAAGATTAGTTCTGTGGCTTTTATATACCTTAATGGCTTTATTCTATGAGACTATAAACATGTTAGGGAACTTTTGGTTAGTTCAGAGCGAGTTCAAAATTTAAATACCTATATTTCTTGATGTAGCAGTATATTTTAAATTTTTTTAATGGCACCATTCTAAAGTTCAGCTAGCTATAATTTCTGATAGAACAGCATGTTTGAGAATGTTCAACAAGACAGTCCTACAACTACTAATTGTGTTTATTTATGTATAATCTCTGATGTAAAAACATGTAGACTTCATTTTATGATACTAGTTTTAACTAAAAATTAATTAGATACATTTATCTTTTACTGATATATGAAATAAATGGTTTTTAAACTTAATCAAATGAAGAAATTACTTCAGAAAATTTTTAATTTCACAAACAACACATCTTTTCTATAAAAAATTCTGAAACAAGAGGCATGTAAACCTGCTTTAAAACAGCTTTAATTACTATAACAGGTTTTCACCTGAGGTATGTATGCTTAATTGTAATTGAAACAATCGTGATAAACTGGAACCTGAGCTATACATTAAACTAACATTAACACAGTTTGTTTCAATCATAAGAGGTTGAAATCTGAGGTACATCAGCCTATTTTTATGTATTTTAAGATTATCGTGACAGATTAGAGCTGGATGTGTGTGAGCCTGCTCCTACAATTACAACATCTTCTGCAACAATCTCCACTTCAGATGGACGTACTTTGAAAAGAGGTCCGCATTTTAATATTATTTGAATAGCATCTTCACGACCTAACTCTTCCAGTTTACTGAGAAGACTCTTTATAGTGCTGTTGGGATTTTTTGACCACTGTTCCAGTGTTCGAGCTGTGGGACTGTTCCTTGAATTTTCTCCAGGGTCAATATGTGGAAGTTCATCTGTCATCCCAAGCCGAACTCCCAACATGCACCAATCACGACCCATGGATTCTGGAGGATCCAGTATAGCACAAAGATTTTGGCGAGTCAGCACTGACAGGTGAGACACATGAATATCAGGTGCAAGAGTTAATCCAGGTGAGACACCTGAATCTGGATTTAGATACCTCTGAAGCTCAGTGGCACCACTACAAAATAAGTCTAGAACTTTTTCTTGTACATTCTCTCTTTCAATCACAGCATCTGGCCCATTCTTAATCAACTGTTTCATTACCAGGTCTGGTGGAAAACTGACTGGATTATCCACATGAGACTGCAACTGAGAAGCACTAAGAAAATGTCTTTCCACCACAAGACCAGGACAAATGTCACCAAGAACTTGATCTACCACACTCAGCAAGTCCTCCAAAAAGTAGAAACTATCACAAACAATGAGTAAACAGTTAAAAACCAAACTTTGATCTTTGTAAATAAATGAATGAAAGTTTTGATATTAAACATAAATTAACATTATCACCTTACTGATTTAGCAAAATTGTTTTTAGTATTATAAAAAGTAACCCAAATTTAGTTGATTAATGATGAATGAAAATATTCATACAAGTAAGAATGATTTCATCAGGAATAAAATTATACAAGTACATCACAAAGTACTCCAATCTGAAAAAATAAATAGAATAAATAAGATTTTAACTGAATTACTTTATTTGGGAGTTTGAAGTTTCTGTTAAAAATTTGTATTTCAAACACTGTCAAACCTTTTTTCCTGTGTGTTTACTATTTAACATCAGATTTAAATTGGTTATCTATCTATACAAAAGAGGAAGTTTTGTTTATTTCTTTATTTTGTTCGCTATAGGAAACCAAACGGTTGAACTTACAAATTTTAAAATAACTTCATAATAACCAGTTTTTTTACAAGAAATTTAATGGTGCTATTTATTCTGCATTTGGCATAGTATTTAATGATGAAATTGACAATTAATAATTATTGCAACATTTTTTTGTAATAAACATACACACATAAGCACGTTTTGCACATAGAAAGTGTTATGGCGGGAGACACTCAGATCACCTTGCTGTCAATTCAGTATTTTCGAAAACAGTTTTCTTTAAATAGTGCTAAGTGGTTTCATAGGTGATTTAGTAACTTTGTGAATTGCAAATTATTGTTTAGTGATACAGGTGATTATGCCACCCAAGAAATGCTCTTTCTATGGAAAGTCTTCTGCCTCTAAAAGAATGCAAGCACAAAGAGCAGCTGAAACAGAAGAAGAATGCAATCAAAGACTTCAAGCACAAGTTGCTCAAATACAGGAAGAGCCTTTGGAACAACATAAAGTTAGACTTCGAGCTCAAGCTGAAAGGCAGGCTACTCAAAGACAGCAAGAAACTGTTGAACAGCACAAAGCCAGAGTTCAGTCAGAATCATCAAGGGAAGCTGGACATAGACAACAAGAAACTTCTGATCAATGTCAAACCAGACTTCAAGCACAAATAACTTACAGAGAGCAAGAAATAGAGGAGCAACATGATGTACGACTTCAGGCTCAAAGAACAAGACAAGCTCAAACATGATCTAATTTCAAATAAAGCTTTGTTTGATTAAATGCTTTTTTATTTCTCGCATCACAGTTTTTGTCTACTTACTGAATAATTTGCTGAAAAAAATACTGATCTATACATTTCAAATCTAAATTTTCACCGTGCAATGCCAGGTAACTCAGTTAGTTTATAATAAATTGACTTGTCAATACTTTGATATTTACAGAGCTCAAAATTAGCAATTTTAGATAGTTGGATTGACTAGTGAAAATGTTAGTAGAGTAGATTTTCTGGTGTTTACGAAATAAACCACATGCAGTGCAGCCTGAAGATCATCACCATTTCTTCAAGGTATTGGAGTTTTGTAAAATAAATAAGTCACTTAAGCAACTATTAAAATCCCTGCATTAGCTGTTTATCTCGCCTTCTATCAGATTTAGTTGACATTTTCAGCCTATTGACTTAGTAATGCTGATCTTTGCTAAAAATATTTTTTTAAACTTAATAGATGTTATTCAAACTTGTTACTTGTTTTGATATATTCAACACAATTTGTATGAATATTATCATCAGGTAAGAAACACATTGTTAAGCACTGTAACAGTAAAGGGATGTAAGTATCATTTTGAATAATAAACAATTTATAGAAATAATAAAATAATGTATTAACTGAAAAAAAATAATCTTTTGAATAGTTTAGTCATAATTCAAGCCATTTAACTCAGCATTTTTTAAAAATTATTCCAAGTTCAGAGTTAACTTTGATTATCATGTAGCGATATATAGATGTGATTGGACCTTTGATAGGCTAAAAGAAATCCCACTGGGCTAATATATTTATGACTCTACCAATCTTTTTGACTCCCACAAAACAGATGTTAAATTTAAGACTAGTATTAATAAATAATGTATTAAAAATTTGAGACCAAAATATATATTTACTGTAAAATGTACGTTGGTAACTTCTATATATATTTCAATAAAACAAATACTATGTAAATATTGTACACTTTTCATATGGCTATTCTACTTTAAGAAGAATACTACATTTTGCACAAGACACAGATGTCTGAAGTTTGTGAAAGATTAAAGCAGTTTTCTTTAGGTATGTACAGTCAGCTGATTAGATAAGTTTGAAAAATTTGAATAGTTTATACAGTTATAGTTCAAAGCTATAAAAAAAATTGATGTGCAACATTCACTCACAACGTATGTTAGACATACTGACCAATATAAAATAGCTCCACACCAGGCATCTGTCATCTACTCATAGGTTTTTGGCATGCATCAAAACAATATAATAGCAAACTGACCAAATACCAAAACTTTGCCAAAATAACAAGGCATATCTCAGTCAACACTGCAAATTATTTTGCATGAAGTAGTTTCCTTACTGAATGAAAGAATGAAAAAACAAAACAAATATGGCATATTTCATGCATGTAGATCAGAGAACGTTGAAGAATTACAAATGTTAACATCCCTTATGAAAGAACACTATAAGGTTGTGTCTGAATCAAATTAAATGTTACATCCAACAACTAGTTGTGGGAAATATTAAATGACGTACTTACCTGTCTATCTTATGACTATTTCGACCACAAACTTTGATTTCTATTGCTTCATGGTCAGTAAGAGTGATTATTCCTTCTAAACATCCATGTGGGAAATATTAAATGACATACTTACCTGTCTATCTTATGACTATTTCGACCACGAACTTTGATTTCTATTGCTTCGTGGTCAGTAAGAGTGATTATTCCTTCTAAACATCCATGTGGGAAATATTAAATGACATACTTACCTGTCTATCTTATGACTATTTGGACCACGAACTTTGATTTCTATTGCTTCATGGTCAGTAAGAGTGATTATTCCTTCTAAACATCTTTGTGGGAAATATTAAATGACGTACTTACCTGTCTATCTTATGACTATTTGGACCACGAACTTTGATTTCTATTGCTTCATGGTCAGTAAGAGTGATTATTCCTTCTAAACATCTTTGTGGGAAATATTAAATGACGTACTTACCTGTCTATCTTATGACTATTTCGACCACAAACTTTGATTTCTATTGCTTCATGGTCAGTAAGAGTGATTATTCCTTCTAAACATCCATGTGGGAAATATTAAATGACGTACTTACCTGTCTATCTTATGACTATTTGGACCACAAACTGTGATTTCTATTGCTTCATGGTCAGTAAGAGTGATTATTCCTTCTAAACATCCATGTGGGACATATTAAATGATGTACTTACCTGTCTATCTTATGACTATTTGGACCACGAACTTTGATTTCTATTGCTTCGTGGTCAGTAAGAGTGATTATTCCTTCTAAACATCCACTACAGAACTTGCTCCCCAAATGCCACTGATAAAGATCATTTTCAGGATCTGGATGTTGATGAATTGACCGTCTTAGTTGAACCTATAAAAATAGCAGATTAGCATAGATTTGGATCGCTCTTGAAAATGGTAACATGTCCCAAAATGTGTGTGAAACTACCAATCAATGGAAATTTCTCATCCATAACTAATATTTCCAAAGTAAAAGTTATTGTATGTAAATTGAAAATGAAGAACCTATTACAAAATTAAAAATTATAATTTTTACAATGCAAACAATATATTAAACATTACATCAAAAGTAGGTGATTTTATACCTTGGTATACAATTTTTTAAAGCAAGTTCATGATAAAAATTAGATAAACAAAAGCTTTTTCTTTGTTTTGTTTGCATCAAAGATGTTATTTGTATAAGGATGTGCATTTTTATCTGAAACATGTTAATATGTAAAGCTTTTATACAGGGTCAAAAAGAAAGTTTAATAACAATGAATACTACACACATATACTTACTTCATAACACACTTGGAATATATTCTATTTTTCTTTTATAAACATCAATATTTTCATCACAAAATAAACAAGAACATTTAACATTAAATACTAAAAACATGCTTTAAAATAATTAAGAGTTAGTGTGTATAGAAAGTAATAATTTAGCTATTACTAAAATTTGATACTAACCTTCTGAATTTCTCTAGAATCACAAAGTGTAATTTTTTTATGAGAACTTTGTAGTTACAAAAAAATATGATACTAATTCTTCTAAGCCTTATATTATATTGTTAAAACCTTTAGTTTAAACAAAAATGGTTGAGTACATTATACTAAAAGGATTTTGAGTCTCACCATGTTCTTACAGTCTCTATCTGATGATTACATATCTTGTCTAGACAACAGCATAGCTTCCATTGCATATGGCTCTATCTTAACGCTGTCATGTCCAAAATACAATTTCTCCCCGTTTGTATTCCATAATCCATTTTGTCGATGAGAATGATGGTTTCCCAAAACCCATTTCAACAGTCTAGTATGTTTTTGTATGGAATATAATGAATATCCATTTCAATCTCCAGCTGCTTGTAGTATGTAACGGTTGAACAGAAAGTAAGACTGAAAAAGCTTTATGAGGGTGAACTTCTACCCTGTTTACATTATTTCCATATAGAGATCCTTCTTGATTACACTGCACATTATTGCCTGGGATACTAACCTGATACATAATGCCACATTTTGCTCACCATGCCTGGGGCACGATTGTATGGTCCTGATGCTTCAGTTGGTCCATATTCCTTTGCTTTCCAATCCAATTAAGTACAAAGAATATCTCCATCTTGGAATTCCTAAATCCTTGATCTGAACGTATGAATATATTACAGTGGAAATAGCTGTTACAAATCCTTTCCAAAAATAAATATTTGGTGGTGTCAGACTACTTATCAAATGTCAGGCAATGTCAAAATGTAGTTCTGATACATTATATTCCACTACAACTTTATATCAGATGTGATTAACATGCAACTAGTTGATTTATGTATTCAAAATCATTTTAATATAATATACCCAACCATGTATACTACATTATTCATAATGCAACTTGTGTGTATCATTTTATTTAATGTTATCTATTTGATCTACTGTATTTTTTCAGGGTGTAATTTTTATAGTTGTACTGAGGCACATTAAAGGTCAAAAATACAAAAAATTACCCAACTGCAATAGAGTTAAATCAGTTAAAATTGAGTTAAACAGTCACAATTCAGAATATTCAAATTCATTTTCAGTAACTGTATAAAAGACACCACACATTGAAATGCACACGTAATAAAAAAGCTATAACTACAACATCTTAGCAGTAGAATTTCTATCTTAGTTAAAAAAGCTTAATGTTCTTCCTGTATCTGCTGAACAATTCATTATTTTGCACCTAAATGATATTTTTGTTTTAAAAGATATATTTGTTTCATAAATAATTTAAGATCATTATAATACATTACATGCTTCTACTATGTTTTGTTTGTGAACTACTGAGATACTTTATATGTAGTCTTGTGCTGTGTATATATTATTTTACTCTTTAGGCTAGAAATTTCTACCTGGACACGTGGGAAAAGTCTGGGTATCACGTGGCACATTCCAGCTTGTGGCCTGATTTGCACACCTCCATAAACTCCATTATGATACCTTAAATCATTTTCATCCCACAGTCCTTCAAGAGTCTCAACAAGGTTAAAAACTGGAAACTCGTATTCGATATCACCATCACTCTCACATTGCGTACACAGATGGAGGGCTTCCAAAACCTGTACATAATATTAAAATAATCAAAGCCTTAACAGGATAAAAAAATAGAAATAAATGATAAGCACTAAAAATCAACTCTGCTGAAATATACAAGTATCATATGAAAAATATTTTATAATTAAGTATGGTATTATTATTATTATAATTAAGTATGGTATTATAGTAATTTAACCTGAAATTTTGTATACCTGTAATATTAGATTATACCTTTGACAGAACTCTATGAAAATTCTTTTGTTTTGAAAAATTATGTTTTCATAATGAGATGCACTACTCTTCAACCAAAATAGCCACTCGAATAGAATTATTAGACTGAATATCACTTTTTTTTACAAGTAAAAAAAACAAAAACTTTTCAAAAAGGAAATAAATGTAGGGATGGCATTTACATAATAGCACAGGCAAGAATTAACATACAGCATATATATATATAGCTATTCAATCACAATGGAGTTTAATTTATCCTATTTTTGTCTGTTAACATTCTACTACACTGTGGACCTGTGCTATTATGTAAGGGTAATGCAAATGCCATCCATACTATCATGTTTGGATTCTTTTTTAAAGGATTGATATTTGTCATTCCTACATTTACTACTTTTTTGAAAAGCTTTTCTTTACTTGTTTCTTTATAATGCAGTGTTTGAATAGATACGGGAAGATTGTATTTATAACCAAATTATAAATACAGTGAGGTTTGAACTGTGATATTTATTGTTTATCTATTACTGGCTGGTAATTCCTATTTCACTCTGTACTTAGCTTTTAAAAGCACCCAAATTTCTGTAAGAAATTTAACTTCAAGGGGTAAGGATAACATCATTTACACTAAAATTATGATTTTTTTTATTCATCACTAGTTGATAATATTTATAGAAGCAGATACACCATTTGAAACTACATCATCTCAGTGAAATTGGTTGACACCGTTGTTTTGGTTTTTGAGTTATCATGTAATCAAACAGAAGCAGAAAGAAGAAGAACAAGAAATTCAAACTTTTTCCTATGATATTTACAGACATTCCCAGAACTTGTGACTCAGTCATTACATAGATATTGTCATAAAAGGTAACATTCTATATTAATGTAAAGTTCTGATGACCTATTGAAGAGATATTTGAAATACCATTTTGATGAGTAATATGGGTCATCCCTACATAGGCAGTGCTACTACATAGCTTAAAGTGTGGAGAATGTTCAGTAGCATCATGGCTGAACTGGGAACTTTCGATTTCTAGCCCATCATGCTAACCATTAGGCCATGCCCAACCAAATATTTTATTTACTTATTCTTTATTCATCAGTATATTACTCATTTCCACAAACAAGTAATCCCTTGTTTATTTCATCTTTTTTAGAGTTATGATTTAGGCATCTTACCTGAAGTAAGTCCAATGCATCAGTTTCAGGAAACAGAAGCTGAATGTCATCTACAGTATAACAACCCGTCACACGAGCTTGCTGAAGATGATCATGTGACAAGAGCTGACCTACAACATCTACACACAACCACCTTGGGTTCAGTACAACAACATCCTGACTTTCTGACTTAAGGTACAGCACCTATAATATAAGAATATAGTCAGGGCATTAAACATTTTCTTTCTCTTGCAGCAAGCTTCTTACCTTCCTTTGAGCATGATAGTTACCTTCTTCAGTCGAAATATACTGTTCCAAATCAATATGGCAAATTAAAAGATTAAATTATTTAAGTTTGTGAATTTTGAATGTTTTGGAGTTGTATTTAAGAAGTTCACATTATCACCTTAACACACAGTGAGTATGGTTTGTGCCTTTAGGAACTACATTCTTACTGATTCAATTTCCCTGACAGATATAATCAATTTTTGTGATGAACTGACTATAGTCAACATCTACTGGTACAAAAAAGTATTAATCTTCAATAAAAGATTATTAAACATAAGTTTTGTTAAACCTATCACACCAGTTAACTGTCACATCTATGGGGATGAAACAATGGATTTTTGATGAATTTCATGAGTACTCTATAATTTCTCAATGTACATCTAAAACATAAATTTTATAAAAAGTTCTTAGAGGCACTGTTAAATATTGTTTATTCTCATATCTTCAAAGTTTCTATTATTTTTAATTGAAGCTTTCTTTCTGGTACAGAAGAAATCATACATTTTTTCTCACCTATGATTGAACAATTTTAATTCATTTTTTTGGGAATCAAGCTATATTTGAATGTAGTATTCCATTCATGTGAAAAACTAAAACAAATTAAGTTGCATGGATAAAAATAGTTTCAATTAAATCTAATTTGAATTTCAAATTATAACAATGCAAGAAGTTCTTTAACTCCAGAAAATAGAAAACTCCCAATTGCATCAAGAGCAATGTACCAGAGAAAATTAAGATGCACATACAGGATACTTTTCCTAGCTTATGTGTCTGAATAGAGCTCATTAGTGCTAATACAAAGTCTAAATATCAATAGGGTCAGACATGCTAGAGAGACATAAAATAAAGTAAATTATGGCCACATTTGACTCAATAACTCTCTCAACACAGGCTTGGTCTGTTTGACCGACCATATGACCTCTTTGTACTTGTTTAAAGTCTTTATAGATTTAATACTTCTAACTTTCAATATAGTGTGTATATCTTCACAAAATTTGGCAGTCTTTCTGTTAACATTATAAGTCTTTCACATTCAAATAATCATATTTTTTAGTGAA
>NW_013672154.1:26538-29617 GCF_000517525.1 Limulus polyphemus
AAACTAAAATAAAGATTTGTCCATGAATATATTGAGTATTTGTTTTGAATATTCCATGTGCAAAGTAATTTTCATGTTAAGATTAAAAATACTTTTCCTCATCTCAAAAATTTAAAATTTTCTTTGTGTAATCCCTAAAGCCTCCTAAATACATTTCAAATGCTTTTTTACAGTAAAACTTTAGATTTCTTCTGTTATTTTCCCTACTCTAACTCCAAACGGAATTGGTCAATTTGACCGATCTTGTAACCAGCAAGAAAAAAAATCTAAATAAATCTAAATTACTCTTTTTTTTTCCTTTCTAGAATGACTATAAGTAGCTTTAAGCTCATATTGGTATACATATATTTATAATTTAATTTTATTGTTTTATTGCCCTTTGAACCATGTCTAACTACTATCCATGCCATAAAAAGTTGTATATCACTCAGGGTATGTGTAGCTCACGTTACGCTATCGAATTACATTACCTACATGCTGCTTGCGTGCGTGCCTTGTGAAACATTTTTATTATATTATTATTTATTTTACCTAATTTAATCTTAACTAACCTAAAAGGATCCCTATTTTTACATTTTAGTTACTTTTATAATAATAGATAAATAATAAACATGAAAAACAAGAAATAAATTACTTACCCAATCTTCTTTTGTCGATTATACTTAAGCCTACAAATTTTATACTAATAGTAGCAGTGCATTAAATAATTTTTATTTAATTAAACAATGCACCAAAGAACATAATCTAATAACATTCAAAAAGCAGACAATTTCCGCTAAATCTCAAAAATTTTCTGGCTTTTTAACTATGCAAGAAAAGCCATTACAAATTCATTCAAGCTAGTTGTTAACTTTCCCATGGGAACAAAGATTGTACTCTGAGTGACATTGACACTGCTCAAAACACAACGTTATACAATATTTCATTTGATAGATAAAAACCTCGACTTTCTATTGGTTATAGGTAATTTATAATTAAACGTAAAAGAGAACTATTAACAAAGCCTAAAAGAGAGGACGTGACAGGTAAGTGTGGCAGGAGGGGTGTGATTTTCTAGTTATAAATGTGTTACTGTGTAACTCTAGGGGAAGTTAAAGATTTTTGAAAATATTTGCTTATAGAATTAAGAACTGAAAACTTGTATACTGTTATAATAGGGATTAATAGCTAAGTGGTTATGTCATATTAATTGGTATAAAAGTAGTTTCATAAGATTTTTCACTAAAACTTTCTGTCATGCATAGCAAAGGATACCCGGAGAAAAAAGGTTAATAGATTTGATTTGAGGACTGGGGGCAATTTTCAGACCAAAAGAAAAGCTGTATTAATCCATGAGAAATCTTTCCCTCCCAAAAAAACCTCTGCATACTTTTTCAAGCTTGTCAATATCTATTATAAAATAAGAGCAGAAGTGCACAGGGTACACAAAAGCCACACCAACACCTTATACAATAACTTTTTTTTTGCTTTTAAATTCAAAATCTTTATAGAGAAAATATATTTTGTAACTATTTTTACTAAACTAGAAACAGAACTAACCTCTCCTGTTAACTGCAGCTGTGTAATCAGTTCTTTCATATGATCTTCTCCAGCTAATGGATTAATCTGCAAATGCACCATGTCAACAAACTGTTGCCATGACAACACAGGAAAGACAGCAGAAGACTTCCTCCAAGATGGTAGATGAGAAATCATAGAGTCAAGAAATCCTGTTTGCTTAGGAAGATTCTGAAGAGTAGATATAAAACAATATTTCAAATGTCTCAAACTCCATAAATCATAAATCACATGCATTAAGAAATAATTGAAATATGATGAATACTTAAAAACAAAACAAGTTGAATTACAAAAAAATTTACAACAAAGTTTACATACAAACTCACACACACAAAAAAGAAACAATAATAAAAAACACTATCTCTCCTTTTTTGAGACTAGTACTTCTTCTTTCAGCAACAGAGTATTCTTGAAATTTCACACTCAAGCAAGAAAATGTTTTTGATAAAAAAAAGAAACTAACCAAATATGATATAAAACTGGAGATGTGTTGTTCTATTTACAAATTATAATTTAGGGAGCAATACTGAAGTGCATAAGAATGGATAATTTACTTTACTGAAAATCTACTTATAAAAACAACAACAACAATAGAAAGGACTATTGAATGATTCCATCAACATTAACACTAAGGATAAAAATAAAGCATAATAATGAGTCTTAAATAATGTTATACCAGTCCAAGTCTAAAAAGACAAAAAAAATGAGGCAAAAATATTGAAGTAATATTATGAAAATGTAAAGATTGAACAAAAATCACAGAAAACTTCTAATGTTAACTTTATTAACTGGATGTCATGAAAGACCTGAAATTTATCTTAGCACTTTTTTTATCCTTAACAGAGCAATTTTAATATTTTAGTTACTTTTCTGTATTTTGGCAGAAAACCGTAATGATGTCTTGCTGACAATCTTGGTCCTAAACATTTCAACCAAGTTGACTACTGACTGACTACAAGATGCTTCAATGAAATAAACATGTATCATATGATAGTAATATATCAACAAATTTGCATATTATTCTCATTGTTTAATTATGATAAAAATAAACAATCACATCAAAGCAATATAATTAAAACAATTGAAATGTGGTATATCTTAACTTAACAAGCAATGTTTTCTCTGTACTAAAGAACTGTTTCCAAAGATGGTCCATGTCACAATATAATACTACAAACCAAATAACCGAAATGTGGTATATCGTACCTCAAAAACCTCGACTTTCTCTGTACTGAAAAATTGTTTTAGAAGATGTTCCATGTCAAGGGACAATACTCAAATAAAATCACTGAAATGTGGTATTTCTTACCTGAACAGCCTTGACTTTCTCTGTACTGAAAAATTGTTTTAGAAGATGTTCCACGTCAAGGGACAACACTCAAATAAAATCAATGAAATGTGGTATTTCTTACCTGAACAGCCTTGACTTTCTCTATACTGAAAAACTGTTTTAGAAGATGTTCCATGTCGAGGGACAACACTCAAATAAAATCAATGAAATGTGGTATTTCTTACCTGAACA
>NW_013672154.1:29696-41042 GCF_000517525.1 Limulus polyphemus
GACAACACTCAAATAAAATCAATGAAATGTTGTATCTCTTACCAGCGAAGCCTTGACTTTCACTGTACTGAAAAATTGTTTTAGATGTTCCACGTCAAGGGACAACACTCAAATAAAATCAATGAAATGTGGTATTTCTTACCTGAACAGCCTTGACTTTATCTGTACTGAAAAATTGTTTTAGATGTTCCACGTCAAGGGACAACACTCAAATAAAATCAATGAAATGTGGTATTTCTTACCAGAGCAGCCTTGACTGTCTCTGTACTGAAAAATTGTTTTAGATGTTCCACGTCAAGGGACAGCACTCAAATAAAATCATTGAAATGTGGTATTTCTTACCTGAATAGCCTTGACTTTCTCTGTACTGAAAAATTGTTTCAGAAGATGTTCCATGTCAAGGGACAACACTCAAATAAAATCACTGAAATGTGGTATTTCTTACCTGAACAACCTTGACTTTCTCTGTACTCAAATACTGTTTCAAATGTTTCATGCCAGGGGATCCCGCTACATGAGCATCTGTGATATATACAGTATCATGCAAGTCAAGAATATTTTCAAACTGTTTCCTAAGGTCTTGCAACATTGGGGTTACTTCTGTGTTCATATATTCTCCAGAAGAGGAGTTACGGTATATTCCAGCCACATCAGCATGAGTAGCTATTAATACAACTTTAGCAGGATTTTTGCTTCTACCACAATAACCTAAAAAAACAACATAAAAATAACCTCAAACCAAAGAAAACAGCACATATTGGAGTTTTTAAAACGTTAATTATTAAATGCAATGGTATAGCATACCAAGAGATAAAGATTTAAAACTACAATGTAATTATTTGATTTCTGATTGTGATCTCTATGGTTTATGAGCAATGACACCATTTTTCTTTCATTGTTCTTCATGAATTTCACTAAACAGATGTTATGAAATGAAAAATATCAATTCAAAAATATGTTTGAATAAAATCTTGTTGAAATAATTAAAATTAATAATTATTCTGAAATCTGATGTGCAAGTGTGCAGTTGATACCAGGAATGTGCTCATTGATGCAAAAAAGATTAATTGTACAGATATATATACTCCCTAGATTTGGGTGTTAAGAGCTTTATGTAAAAGTTATTATGTGACAAAAAAGTCAGTTATGATTATGAAAGTTAACATTTTCTTACACTGAAAATGTATTTCTGCAAGTACTTACCTCCTTTCACAGAAAGGCTATCTCTATCATTGACTGCCCTCTAGGCATTGCTACAAGAATTTTAGTAATCAGTGCACCAGTCATTATACCCTACCAGTTTCTTGCCATTTCTGAACATGTACATATCATGTGACTACTCTCCACCAATAGTATTTTGTCACCTATAACAGCACAACTAGCTCCCCCTGCTATTCCCGCTCAATCCTCACTTTTGAGAATTGGCAGTACTAGAATAAAAACATTGATTTTAGTGGGGAGAAAGGGTTGGAAGTGTGTGAGAGGAGGCAAGTACTTATCACAAATACATTTTCAGTGTAAGAAAATATTAACTTCTGAAACAAACTTACCTCCTCTCAAACAATGACTAGAATCCCACATTGCAAAGGTGGAGGGCCAATGTAGCCGTACAAAGAACAAACTAAGCAGAAAGTGACTGCCCAGAATGAATGGGTATGCTTGGAGGAACTAGCAATGTAACATAAAAGGTAATGCTTGCACAACTGTAAGAGCATTAAGAAGGTGCAAGCTGTATCAACATATAACAAGATAAAAAAAAAGTAATAACAACAGGTGGCTAGGGCATATGTACTGTGTTATCAATGCCAAACAACCTCAACCGTAAGTAAACAGAGTGCATACATCAAGCAACCAGAATTTCAAAGAGGAAGTGAGTAAATAGTTATAACTGGACAAACTCCCAAAACCACCGTGACAGCAAGAAGTACAACAAACCGAACCTGGTATCATGGGGTCTTAGCATTGTCTCGACTCAACCATAAGAGCAGGGAAAGCTGTAACTGTTATTACGGGCAAAATCAACCATAAATCCTATATCCAGAATTACAAGGAGAACCAACAGCATTTGGACAACAATAGGAACAGAGCAAGAAGTCCTGTTGCCGGTATTATGAGCAAACAAAGTCTCTCAAACCCAACCATAGAAGTAAGTAGGATAGAACCTTCTGCAACTGGAATTAATGAGAAGAGAGGTGTCTGTTGCACACAACCACAGGAACAGGGTGTTGTCATCCTGAGCCTGGAATTATGAAGAGAATCCCATGTAGGCTGGCCCCAAATAATAATTGATCATTGGTTCTATTCAGTGCAGTCCACCCAGGCAGAAAACATCCAGGGGAAGCACCAGTAGAAAACTAGCTTTGCCCTCTTCTCTTGAGTAGATAAACGAGCATAAGTATAGTAACACTCAGAGGAAGCATCCATTGTCCACCACCCTAGCGACTGGGAACTGAGAGTGGTAAAGATTCCCTAGCTCCACTTGAAGAAAAAGGCGGTAGGGGTGGTGGTAAAAAGGCTATGGGGAGTCCAGAGGAATGTCACACAGGAGACAGTATAATGGGTGACTGCATTTCCCTATTTTGAAAAGCAGACCGAACCTGATTAAGGAATCAAAGGATTGGCAGGGATGGGCTTTACTTCTGAAGTCCATGAATGATAATCCACTAAAGATATAATTATAATACATAGATATACACCACTGTAAAAGTACCCAGTGGTCTTAGAGAAACACCCTATCTCAAATGTGAGCATTATATAGTTACTGCATTTATTGTGGGTTTGAGAAAAAGCACACCTGATCAGGCAACACCTGCCACTAAGCGAGATCTTTAAAGAAGCTTAGGGAAGCTGAAAAGAAAACATTAAAAGAAAGGAAATGAGTAGATGTACCCCAGCTAAAGGTGAACGGAGGGTGCAGAATCACCACGAGAGAAAGACAATATCCACCATAAGTAGAAACAGCCAGATTGTGCAGATAATGAGCAACAAAGGTATTGAGAATTGTCCACATACCAGCCACAACGTTTTTTCCAAGGGGAAGCAATGTGACAAATTTGATGTGAAGAGACATTGTGGAGACAGCAACCTTCCATGGACAAATCTGAATATGCCATCTTGATGGATTGACAAACCCAACCAGTGAGAGTTACTGGAGATAGATCATGGGAAACAGAATGGTTCCAAGGAATAAATAGTGGGAGCATGAACCCTGAAAGGAGGCAGTATGAGCCACATAACACCTCAAGGATCAAACCAGACAAAGAGGCCTATCTGGATTGGAACGGGAGTACAGGTGCCCTGATCACGAGAGGAAGGGTAACAGGATGGTCCAAAGAATCAAGGGAGGATTTCCACTGATTGAGAGGTGTCCACTGAAGTGAACACATATATGAGCTCAACCCCATAGGAATCAGAGCTTCCAAGGAAGCCCACATCCCCAAATAAGATAAAATCTTTCATGCTGTAAGAGAAGGAGAGGTAAGGGCCTTTATAGCTGCCTATTGCATATCCCAGGGACAAAGAGTAGAATGCTGGGCCCAACTTACGTGTGAATTGAAGAAACCCCACAAATGAACCAGGTTTTGAGTGGGGGTAAGAACAGACTTCTCCAACTTGATCAGAAAACTCATTCGTGCTGTTTCCTATAGAAGCAAACATGTGTGATTCACTGATTGTGAATGGGAATAGGTGAGCAGGAGCCAGTTGTCCATATAATGATGAGTGCGAAGCCCCAAGTGATGAGTAAACAAATGAATTACTCGACAAAACCCATAAGGAGCTGAAGAGAGACTGAATAGCAGTGCCCTGAACTGGAACACTTGACCCTCACAGACAAATTGGAGAAAATGATGTGACTCTAGAGCAATGGGAATGTGAAGATACGTGTCCATCATGTTGAATTTGGTCCTCCAGAGTCCTGTGGAAAACATCCATCAAAGTGAGAGATAGGACTCGATGGTGAAGCAAGGGAGCCCTAGAAAGGAATTCACCCAGGACAGATCTGTAATTGGTCTTTAATCGCTCATCTTTTTGGAGAACACAAAAAGACAGGAACAAAAACCTGAATGAGTGGGAACCACCAGCTTGATAGCTCCTACATGTAGGAGTCTTGAATGGCCTCAGCAAGATGACTGAGTGAGGAAGAATCCCAAGAAGGATGAGACAAATGTGTGACTAGGGAGGATAAGGAGGAATATAACCTAGCTACATCAATCCGTGATTCTAGGGAATCTGGACGACCCCCAAAAGGGAATCATGTAGGAGAGGGGCCTGTCAGATATCTTGTAGGGAGGAAAGGGGAGACGAACTTCTTCTAGTAAAGCATCTCTTCTCCAACAAGTCCCGAAAGCAAAGTAGCCAGCTATTGAGGGAAAGGTTAGAGGCCAATAAATGAGCCATATAGCCAAAGGATCATCTTGTGCTCTTCTGAAAAAACATCAGGAGATTGATGAAAGGCATTAGACATTAAATGGAGGGAGGAAAGGTAGCTTAAAAGTGAGGTCAGAGAAAGGTGAATCCTGGAAAATTGCACATGATTGAAGCAGACAGAAACCCCAGAATTGGAGCCCCACTGAGAAAGGAGAGGATCTGAGAATCCAAAACCGAGACATGATTGTAAGCCAAAGCATATTGATCCAACAAATGAAATGGGTGGGGCATGCCTATACCCAACTGTAGTTGATCAGAAAATCTCTGAGAAAGAACACTTATATAAGGAGAAGAAGGAAAAATATAATAATTGGAAGGTAGATTTTCACACAATAAGGCAGGGGAGGAAACATAGGCTATACGGGAATCACCTAAAACAAGACATACCTTATTGACAAGTTGTAATAATGGAGTGGAAGGTGAAAAAAGAAAGGTGCTGGAAAGATAAGAGTCCAAATTTAAATTCTCATCCTCGTGAAGGTAGGTCTCCTTAGAAACATGGTTAGGTGGACGAGGAGAAAAAATTGCCAGCCAAACATAAGACTCTAATTCCCTGCAAACCAATGCTTGAGCTTCATCAGCAGATAAAGTCAATCCTGTGTCCTGGGAAGTCATGCCAAGGCAGAAATATCATTGTCCACTACATTAAATCTCAAATTCATATTAAAAACACAGAAATCAGAAACAAGAATTTGGTTGAATGTAAAATTGTAGAAACAATTGAAAACAAATGCAAAATTAAAAAAATTGTGAGATTAAATCTTGATTGAAAAGGCAACAAAGTATAACCAAAAACTGTAGTCACACACGTCTAAACAGTGTCACGTCAATCGAGAAAGTGTAAACTGAGCAGGAATAGAGAGGGAGCTAGTTGCACCATTATAGGTGGTTCAATACTATTGGTAGAGAGAGTATTCACATGATATTTACATGTTCAGAAATGGTGCAAAACTGTTGCGCAGATTACTAAAATTCTTTTAACAATGCTTAGAGGGCAGTCACGATCGAGATAGCTTTTGTGAGAGAGGGGGTAAGCCAGTTTTGGAAATTACCTATACTGTCTCACAAATGAAGTAAAAGCTTCCACATTCAACTTACACTGTCGTTAAGAAAAATAAACACATATACAAGTACTGTAAATGTTAACATAAACCAATAATCACTTGTAATATAATCAGTCAAATGATTTGCTTCTCTCTTTGATTCTCAGTCATAATTGTTGAATCAATGTTTTTATCTTGTATAAGTAACACTGGATAGTATATTGTTATAACAAACATTTACATATACACACATAAATATCCTTCTTTGGAACTCCACAGTTATCCCTCCACAGAACCATGCATTCATGGAAGCAGATGTTACTAATAAAGGCTATTATACATGTAAGTATGTGTATTTTTATATATTTATATATGTGTGAATATAAGAAAAATAAACTGTGTTATAGTACTCACTCAACGGTTCAATGGGTGGAATGCGAACTTGAAGAAAATGAAGCCAGAAGAGAATTTGTTGATAACGTACTTCTGGTGGGTCATTCATTCTAAACACTATAGCATGAAGGCAGTTGGTGTTACCAATAAAATGGTCATAGACAATGAAATAAGGTTCGTGACCAGAAAATTCCCACACACTAAGGTCTCCAACACCTGGTGTTATTGGAAAAACAGTAATTACAGTAGTCTTTGAAAAAGTAATGTGCATCCTTAAGGAAATTTTAAGTTAGTAAAAAAAATGTATACATTTACAAGTAACATGATTCTGAATTGCTGGGACAACGAAACTGAATATGAATCTAAAATTAAAAACAGCTAAAAGAATAAAACCAGCCTCTTTTTTTTTTTACTTCATCCATCAAAAATCATTCTCAAGGGTCTGAAAAATTGTGCAATCACATCAATAGTTAACTTTATATATTGTCATCTGTTGCTTGTCTTTACACAGTAATAAAGGTTTGTGCACTTGGTGAAGGAAGAATTGATCTGTATCTCTGATAACAAGAGCTGGGCCAAAATGTGCTATATGCCATCCTTCTAAAATTCTCCAGTAGATATGATTTTGTTCAATGTTTAAAATTTTGTCATTCTCTCAATCAATGATGTGATCTGTTAAAAGTTTTAAAATAATAGGTTGTTAGACCCTTGAAAATGATTGCCAGTGATAGTCGCAACATCAGGTATCATTCTTTTAGCTTGTATGGTTTAAAATTCATATTTATGTATAAATTTAGATCATTACTTAACTCTAGAATTATTGATGGGGTCCATTTTTTAAAATTATTTTGCACCAGATTGTGGTATTGGCCCTTGAATTTGTTGGTTATAGGGTCCCTAATAGCATGAGTCACAAAAACACACACACACACACAAAGTACTGTCTATATTGCAATAAATAATCCTATTTTTTAAATTGTCCACAAGCTCGTCCTAAAGAACCAAACTTGATAGGCAGACTCAGGGTGGCCTAGGGTTTTCCTTATCTATATGGCATAGTACCCCTAACCAAATGCAACCAGAAGGTCACCCTGGCATAATAAGGTCTGGAAGTAGATTTTAAGGGTCAGTTAACCTGAACCTTGCATCGTATTTTGTGTTTCTGGCCCCCCTCAAAATCTCAGGAGCACTATAAGTTAGTGGAAACAAATGTTGAATATTCCTAAATACTACAACAGGTTGAACCCCCTTGAGGTAGCTACAGAAGTATGCCATACAACAAGTTGAACCCCCTTGAGGTAGCTACAGAAGTATGCCATATACCATAACTAAGAAGAGCTAAAATGTACCTAGAAGGTTACCCAGGTGTGATGGGGTCAAGGAATAGGTTTACAGAGTTATTGAACCCAAATCTGACATTTAATTTTGTGTTCATTGTCCTTTCTTAGGGTTCTGGGGTTACCTAATTGAAGTTATGTATATACCTCATTCACAAGTTAGTGAGACCAAATGTGGTACATGCTTTAAAGTACCAGAGATAGGTTTTCTAAAGAGATTTTTTAGAGGATGGATCCCTTTGGGGTAGCTACAGAAGTAATTGTGTTTAACAGCAGTACTTGATTGCTCTATTGTGGCCTCTGAACCATGAGGGGGCCTATGGTTTCCTACATACTTTACATAGAAAATGAGTGATTTTAACTGAAACATTTTAGTCAATTCTTTATAATGATTGTTGTTACACAAAAAACCATAAAAGTACTCAGTATGGCACATTCTACAGTTCATTATACATTACTTGAAACTACAAATTAAAACTTAAAGATTGTGAGGTTTTACTTCTACATAACAGGAACTGTTTTTCATGTTTTCTAAAGTGTATTCTACTTAAACTTCTTATCAGATTGGAAAACAAGATGGCAGACAAAAGTACTGAAAAAATATTATGTCCATTTGTAAACAGTGACTTATCCAAACAGCAAAACCATGTCTAATGTTAGTAACAAAATTACACCTATACAAGAGATGATGAAATTTTGAATCTGAATTTCTAAAATATAAACAATTTATAGAACCATTAAAACATTCTGAAGTCAGAGATGTAGCACATTATGAAAGTCTTTCATGATTTTACTATTCATTACACTATTAGGCAATGTTTAAAATCATGTTTCTACATTTGTTATTTATAAAATGTTGGGCTCCTTGCTTTGTTTTTTAATCTAGATCTGAATTTCGGTATTGCTTTAAACAAACATTGCACAGACTCTAATTTCATCAAGTAGCTTGTCTCAATATTATTTTCTATGATGTTTAGTTTTAAACCACTTACTAAAAACTTTAACAAACTACTTCAGAGAAAGGATCCTTCAAAGTACAATTTAAAGGTATTTAAACAGCTTAAAAATTATGAATAAAAGTTGTTTAATAAAACTCAAAACTGTCAGCAGCCTAGGGATTGAAATACTGTAAAAACCTGAGCATATAACACAAGTTTGTAAAGTTGGTTAACCAACATCAAGAGCTAACAAAGTAGTGTACCAAAATTTATTGTTATTCACTGAAAATATTCGAATATGGTTTGAAACAACTTTCTATATGATGATCAAAGTTTATTTTAATGTTTAAATCTTTTAAAAATTTCATTATCAATAATCACCTTTGTACATATTAGTACTTCATATTTCAAAATACAAACCTGGGATGCTGAGTTGCTGTATGTCCACACCTTTTGTATAATATTCCATGTTAGTCTCAAATATCAAAGGAATACTGTTAGAGGTAGCTACACTTAGCTCTATGCTTGAAGTACTGGAATTACAACCTGGTTGAATGGAATATATACAAACTACTTTAATCTTAGCTCTCTGTGACTGAATATTATTATTAAAAATACAGATTAAGGTCCACCATATAGACTAATGAAGGTGCTATATGTAAAGGTTATTATAGTTTATACATCAAAATGAATAATACAAACGTTTATACGTTCTTTACAGAATGGAAGGTTCTGAAACATCAAGGTGCATTTTAGAGTGAAACATGTTTTCTTGAATCAAAATTTACAAATTTTAGAAGGCCAAAATTTTATTGTTTTTGCAAAATTCCCAAGAGCTCATATATAGTGCTTATACATCTAAAATTAGTGTAAAAGTAAGTTATATTATTTGAACACAACTTTCTCTGAACTTTTACTATTGTACCATTGAAAGAAATGAAAAAAACCTGAGATTCATTAAAAAAAACTTAATTAAATATTTTGACGTACTTTACTAAAACAATATAAGGGTAATCACAAACAGGAATATTGAAAAGTTCACTGTTGGAATGAGTTTTTTTTTTTTACAGCTTAAAGATGCAGTGAGCATAAACAAGTTGAAAGCTTACTTTCTTAAGAGAAAGAGAATAATAAAGAACATGTAACACTAACTGTTCTTAGATTTTCTGTGATCAGAAGGAGTTGGAGATGATGCTCGAGATCTTCTGAAAAAGCTGCTGAAGTATCCACATTTTAATGAATCAACTAATGTTGTCTTCCCGACACCACTGTGACCAAATAACTTCAATTTCACGCGAGAAATAGGCTGAGTTGTAGGAATAAGTTGGGCTATGTAATCTTCACGTAATTGCTCCTATTAAAAAAAGACATATGCATAATTAAAATTTCCAATTAGAAAATTACAGGCTGATTCCAAAGACTTTTATGCCATCAGTACATTATGTTTTTCAAGCTGGAGTCATGGATTGCAAGTAATACTGAGCTTTTAATTAATATTTTTATAGATTTACTTCGAACTCAAAACATGAAAATACTTCATTGAACACAGACAAGCTTTTGATTAAATTCAAGAAAAGCTGAGCAACTTTTCACTTGTTGAAATCAGCATAATTAACAGGGAGAGTTAAAATGTTTTGTGCTGAGTTGATTTTTGTTAGTGGCAGGAAAAGATGCTTCATTGAAATGGGCATACTTGGAGCCCATTTCAATGTAACATGAACAGAATACAAATCTTAGTTACAAAAGTTGCCCACAGAAACCAGCCTTAATTGGGATTGACATAATCCTACAAGAACTCTTTTTTTAATTTATTCCTAACTAAACTGATTTGTAAAGATACGGAATGATCTTTTATAAAAAGAAAAAATACTGACCAATATAAGAGAAAAATATCAACCACTGAATTATACACATAGATTACAATTCCATCTAAAATGTGCACTAAAAAAATTTATATAAAAGACATAATGCCAATAAATTACATTACAGTGAGCTACTTGTTGCTCTGGTAAAGTGTATAAGAATTTCATAATAAAGGGGAAAAAAAATTGCATACATTTATTCCAGTTCTAGTAAAAAAAAATTAAAACCATGATCTGACATTCTACCATCTTTGAAGATATTTTGACATACACACAAAATATTTACTGTTTTGATATTCCTATAGTAAAGAAACACTAACCTATGGGAAAAAAGAAAAGGTTTCAGCTAATGGCAAACAACATAAATCATTAGTTTGCTGTGATTTTATATTCATATAAAGCTCCAGAACAATATAAACTAATAAATTTACAATGATCATAGATTAGTGTAAAACCTTTTACTTTTAAACATAAGTGTATTTATAAACTCAGCATAAATGTGAGCTCCAGCAGTTTATTTTTCAAATCCTCTTCAAAGTTTTACAATTTTGCATATAAAGATAAAATTTGCTATGACTTACATTAAGTAATCAAACAAATGTCGCTGCTATTTTAAATAACCAGGATGTGACACATTAGAAATAATTCTACACTTCCATGAATGGATATATTTCTACATTAATACATTTATAAACTTGCAAGTCATCTGCTATAAAGAAAAGAAACTTGAATAAGCATATACATACCACGTTACTAGGATAAGTATGTGAAATACATTATTTTATTACAAGTATTAAAAAGACATTTAATTAAAACATGAACTGCAATTTACTCAACCAAACTACTAGGTAATATTTCAACTTACATTTCTTAATCTATTCAGCAACTCTCCAATATCAGTAAAACCTTGAGCCAAGGCTGTTATTTCTGCTGGGATGCCATCCTAATTTTATTTAGAAAAATCACCAATTTAATAAATAGAAATTTCCTAAGTAAAAATAATTCTAAGACAGTAGCTTAAGTTTAATTCTGTTGAACACAACTACACAGGTTAAGTACATGATACAATTCAATATTTGTATGCATCTTTCAAAACATATCATTTGATCTAAAGAAGAAGAAGAAACTAATTAAATGTTTATAGATTAATTTGTATAATTCCAATAAAAGGTATGATATACGTATATATATGTACGTAGTATGTACCCAAGTAGATATATAGTTTATATAAGTACATATTTTGTTAAACAAGACCGATGTCTGTAGGTTTACTTTCTTTTACTTACTTTGGCCAACTCATCACTAACTACAACTTTTACACGTTGTTCTAACAACGTTAAGACGG
>NW_013672154.1:41884-42630 GCF_000517525.1 Limulus polyphemus
TTCAATCACTATTTAAACTTTATCTGATATACAGTTTATGTACGTACATATATGTATGTATGTACCCAAGTAATTCTTCAATCACTATTTAAACTTTATCTGATATACAGTTTATATACGTACATATATGTATGTATGTACCCAAGTAATTCTTCAATCACTATTTAAACGTTATCAGATATACAGTTTATTTACGTACATATATGTATGTATGTACCCAAGTAATTCTTCAATCACTATTTAAACGTTATCTGATATACAGTTTATATATGTACATATATGTATGTATGTACCCAAGTAATTCTTTAATCACTATTTAAACATTATCTGATATACAGTTTATATACGTAGATATATGTATGTATGTACCGAAGTAATTCTTCAATCACTATTTAAACGTTATCTGATATACAGTTTATATACGTACATATATGTAGTATGTACCCAACTAATTCTTCAATCACTATTTAAACATTATCTGATATAAAGTTTATATATACGTACATATATGTATGTATGTACCCAAGTAATTCTTCAATCACTATTTAAACGTTATCTGATATACAGTTTATATACGTACATATATGTATGTAGGTACCCAAGTAATTCTTCAATCACTATTTAAACTTTATCTGATATACAGTTTATGTACGTACATATATGTATGTAGGTACCCAAGTAATTCTTCAATCACTATTTAAACGTTATCTGATATACAGTTTATGTACGTACATATATGTATGTAG
>NW_013672154.1:43533-49871 GCF_000517525.1 Limulus polyphemus
AAAATATAAACTGACTATATATTGGCATATATTTAAATACTAAATCCAAAGTATAATTTAACTACTAAACTTAAATTATTAGTTAACTTGGCTTCGCACTATTCGAAATTCTAATACGTAACAATACCTAAAATATAACTAACTGATAAATGAAGTTTGTGACTGATTGTCCTTACCTGGTTAGGTATGTCAACTCGACATCCAAAGGCACACAAATTCTGAGCTAATGGTAAGAGGCCTTCTCTGGCTACAATGTGGATTGGGGCTTCACCATGCTATCCATATTCAACAAAATATTTCTCATTACATTATACACTAAAGTGATAACATTCTAACATACTCATAACATTAACAAATTTACCTAACACAAAATGTGCAAAATCACATAAGTCTGTGCCAACTGCTTAATTAGATTCACAAAATATTCATTAACGAATACTAATCTATTCACAGTTACTATAAGGAATAGATTAAGCTCATTTTGACTTTTTTAGCTGCTTTTAAAACTGGAAAACTCTTAAGTAATTAAAACAAATGGATGAACAAAGAAATGTGTACTTATCTGAAAAAATTGGTAAGTTGTGTAAATAAAAATCCTCAGAATGGCTTTATTGACAAGATCTATTAATGTCTACAGATACACTGAGCTTGTTTGGAACATACAATTAAAAAAGATAAATGAAAACACCAAAAAAAATTGGTGAGACTTCTTAAAAAACATTTCTGCATTAAATTATAATATGTTTTTCACGTATCCAATGACTTTGGGTTTTAATACTTGCAAATGATAAACCATAAAATTTAAAGACTCAAGATTTTCTAATCATAATTTTGTTTTAAGTGGCAACCCCAATATTGCAAATGAAAGATTTACCAAATAATTAAAACGTTATTCATACAACTAAAACATTTCACTTCAATAACCACAGCAATATTAGATTCAGAACACATTAAAAAATAACACTCAACCATCAGAAAAATAGGATTATCTGGTTTAATGAACAAAACATGGAATAACTTATCAATTTGATATTTTTGTTTTCACAGGGATGATAACAGTAAATTAAATGTTTGGCTGGGCCTGGGTACCATAGAGGACTATGCTCTACCTGTTGCATTCTGGGCCATTTTAGGCCACTAAATATTCCCATTATTTATTGCTAAAAAATTAGTAAATATTGGAATTTGTAACTTTTGCTACTTTAATTCACGTTCCAATGATAAAAATTACAGACCAGTTAATGAAACTGGTCATTTCATGAAATATTGAGGCAATACTTATACAATCAGTTTCAATCGACATTTAGCTGTGTTTTTTACATATATTTACTTTTACATTAAGAAACTAACTAATGTATAATACTAAAATTTGTATTATAATCTACAATTTCACACCAAACTTATTCACATAGATTCATAAAATATTAGTACATCAAATTTTGATTGCAAGTCGACAAACGAGATCACATGGCCTTTGACAAGTGACCCATCGAGATAGGGTTAAATACGTGTGTGAATATAACCTTTAGAAAAGTAACATACATATTAGCATGAAGTAGTCACAATAGACATGTAGCTATTCAAAAGCTGCTACTTCGAATAGGTAATGCAACGGGTATCAGACCACAAACAATAGAATGAGTAAAGCTGGAGCCTTGTGCTCTTTACAGATGAATTAAAGTCTGAAATTGTTAGCCAATGAGTTTGTTCAATGGTAGAGAGACAAACAGCATTATTGTCTATGTACAACATCTATAGTGAAGCATGGTGGGAGAACAGTACAATGCTGGGACTCCATCTCAGCCAATAGTATTAGTGATCATCATAAAACTGATGGCATCCTGACTGCTGACAACTACATACAAGTTCTGATCCATCATGTCATTCCCTCAGGAACCTAACTCTTTGAGCAAGGATTCATCTTCTGGTAAACTGATGTTCCAAAGCATACAGTAAATATGTTGAAACAATATCTTGAAAGTAAAGAGGCTAACAGAACACCTACAATCATAGTTTGATTATCACAAAGTCCCATTATGAACATTATTGAAACTGTGAAGACTTATAAAAATTGACAAGATCAAAAAGCAACAGAACTGAATTGTGGAGAGCAATACAGGTCCTTTGGATTAATGTTCCACAGTTGTAAATTGATAAACTGTATAGCAATATGAAACAAGGAGTAATGCTTTGTGTGAAGCAAAGGGCTCTCATAAACAATACTAAAGCAATGTATGACTTATTCAGTTGTCTTTTCAGTGATAATGTTTGGTACCATTAATAACTTCACCATCTACTCGTCATACTCATTGTTTGTGACTCCTACACATGCATCACTTGTTTTTTCATAATTATTTCTATTACTATGTGTATATATATTCATACATATCATATCTTTAGAATTTTGTAATTTATTAGATAACTTTATATAAGACATTATGGAAACCCAATACTAAAACAATAAGGTTACAAAAATTCTAAGTGATATTTTTTATTACTGTGTGTTTATATTTATATATATATATATTTTTTTTTTTCTTCTCACACACACATATATCTTCCACTCTGACAATCATGAACAGTGTAGTTCAACAGAAAGACTCACATGATCCACAACATCTACTTGACAGCTTGCCTGCAATAATAACATGGCCACAACTACATGATGTCTTCTTGTAGCTAAATGGAGTGGAGTGCAACCATTCTACAGGAAAAGATTCATATTTATTTTGTAGTAAAATCAATGACTTTATTTACAATCTGTTTTTTTTATAAAATTAGTAGTAAAATGTTTACAAAAATAAATCCTCTTCAAAATAAACAAAAAATAAAATTTTGCACATTCTTAAAATGTATGTAATGGAAATCAAAACACAGATTTTTTTCTTCTATTAATAAGACTGTATTTAACAATTATGTAAATATGAATGATGGTATTAATAATTTTATAATGGAGCTTGTTGGTTACTGAGAGATACAGTTATAGACAACAGAGATACTTAAATACTGAGACTACTTTGTACAATAACTTTTGATACATCACATATTTAATATAACTGGTGAAATTAGTAAGCAATAGTGCAAGTTCAGCAAATGCTACTATGTATACAACTGTAAATATAGATCATTATGATGTCAGTTAAAGAAGAAGAATATACAGGAAGCCACAAGTCATAAAATAATGATTGGTTTTGTATATTTTCTACAATATTTACTAATGTACCTTGTCAAGCAAATTCACATCAGCACCTGCTTCCAATAAGCAACGCACACTCTCTGCATGACCTCGAGCTGTAGCACAATGAAGAGGGGTTTCTTCTTCCTAGAATATAATCAGATTAGGTAAACACAGGAAAAGATATTGAGTGTACATTAAAACTCTGTCAGAAGCTCTGATAAATAAAACTAAAAAACATGAGTAATGAATAAAATTCAAATAACATTATATAATGAACTTCAAATTCTAACACTTACCTAGTTTTATATGTGGTTACATTATTTGAAATTCTTATGTATTGGAATGTCCTTTTTTTATAAAAAAATCAATTAAATGTTTATAGATTATAGAAAAAAAAAGCCTCAATAATCTTGCAAGCTTTCGCAAACTTAAGAAAAAGGAATATCTCTCCTTAAATGGATAAAGAAATATAAGTTTTTTATAGCAAGGTTTCTGTATAGTACAATGATTATAACATATCTGACAATATGATAGATTTTACTAAAACTACCAACAAAAAACACTGTTCAGCTTACATTTATAAAGTTTTTTATTGAAAATTAAAATAATACAACACTAAATAAGGAATAAATAAAAAAAGGCATTTCTTCTAAAAAATAATGATTATCTCAACAGTTTAAACAAATATATGCCATATTCTGTGATACAGACCTTGTTTTTTAAATTAGGAGAAGCACCTACTTCACAGAGAACAAAGACAATCCTGGGAAAACCATGCCATACAGCAATGTGCAGAGCAGTCTCACCATGCTGAAATAACACACTGGAATTGACCACGGTTTATCTACTATTCAAACATGCAACATTCCAAATTAAACAAGATCTCAGAAAATCAACTATGTTATTTTAACCTCTGTGTGTTTGTTAATTGAAAACTCGATCAAATAAATGTATTAACCATACAAAAAAAAAATCTAACTCAACTGAAACTGAATTAAAATGCTTACTACCACATTATATGATACAATGCAGAGTAAAACTGAATTAGATATTGCAATAACTGAATAAATAAAATAAGGGTTTAGCATATAATACTTCTATAAATAAATGAAAGTTTAACACAGAATCAATAAGTAAAATTAAGGTAATTTCGAGACAAAATTAGATTTCAAGTAAGAAGTTGTGTTAGAAAACTTTGCTGATAAGAAAATTAATACTGATTTTTTGGTGTGACCGTGTGATAAAATATTAAGTAAAATACTTTGTATTAAAATGAAATCATTAGATGCTTGAAAAGCAAAACTAACTTTAAAATTAAGAAAATAAATAAATAAATGAATAACTAAAGATCAGGAACAGAGCTGACCTCATCAGGCATGTTATAGTTGGCACCAAACTTGCACAGTAGTTTTAATGTGTCACTGTGTCCATATCGGGCTGCTACATGTAGAGCTGTTTCACCCGCCTACAGTAGAACATTTCAAAAGCTTAAGTAATAATGGAAATTAATTAGTGCTTCTTTCAGTACTTGCAATTAGATCCGTTTAACAGTCGTAAATTATTCTTGTTGAAAAAAATATTATTCAACTAATATTTTTATTTCAAATAAAAAAGTTCAGTTTGTTATCACAATAAACTCACAAACCTTATTCTGTGTATCAACAGAAACTCTTTGTTCAAATAAGTATTTGATGACTTCTGAATGACCTTGTCTTGCAGCCCAATATATGGCACTATCACCATGCTACGAAAAATAAAAGTTCACAACATTTACTCTTCACAGATATCAAGATAATCCAATATAGAATCCTTATCTACATTTATTGATAAAGTAACAATCACATAATGAGAAAGTCTATAAGTTATCAAACTCTATAATAATTCTTGATACTTTTCAAAATGAATAATCTATGAATAATATATTTCATAGCCTTTTTTTTTTAATAATAAGTTTATAATAAGTGTAACCTTTAGTAATATTCTGAGTATGGTCACTTTTTTGTTCATAGAATATTTAAAGGTGCAAAAATAATTACTTACTGAATCTAACAAACTAATATCAGCTCCATGTGAATGTAGAAACTTAACAATTTCCAGTTGTCCTAGGCCAGCTGCTATGTGGACTGCTGTCTCCCCATGCTAAGAAAAACATTATTTAAAACTAATAATAAAATATTGAACACATAATATATACTGGTGAAACACTAAAAATATTTTGAAACCTTTGAGTTCCTCATTACAATAAAGTCCAAACCATTTTGTTTAAAATCAACTTTAATTTCTATTTTTGAATATTCCTATATCTGCTCTTCTCTATATTGCACACAAGAAATTATATTAGGTCATCAAGAAATTAATGTTGCATTTTGGAACACTTTCATTAACCAACTCATAAAAAACGTACATCACCTATAATAGTTAGATGAACTGCCTAAACGTCACGTTAGTGTAGCCCATATAATGTGTTAAGTTTAGTATACTCTAATCATTTAAAGTGTTGGCATATGACGAGACACACATTCGGCATGTAATGCTGTTTGAATAAAGAAAGGAAAAGATGCCTCTGTAGCCACAAAGAATATCAAAGAAGTTGATGGAAATGTTTCAAACATTCATAAGTGTCAATGATGGTTCAGCAAATTTCGTTCATGTGACTTCAGCCTTAAAAATTGTGATGGCAGGGGCCGGCATGTTGGAATTAATATTGATGCTTGTTGAGTCTAACCCAAGATAACACACTTGTGAAATGGTCCTGAAATTGCATATCTCTCATGAAACAATATGTAAACATCTAAGGAATATGGGCAAACTTCATAAAGAAGGTATTTGGGTGCCTCAAGAACTCTCCTATGATCATCGTTTCCAACTTGTGAACGTTGCTTCATCTCTTCTGGCACATGATGCGCATGAACCATTTTTGGACAGAATTGTCACATGTGAAGAAAAATGGATTCTCTATGTGAATATTAAATGATAAAACAATGGTTCAGTCCTAGACAAAAACCACTTCTGACCTCCAAACCTAGACTCTATCCACAGAAAGTGATATTTTGCATTTGGTGGGACATGAAAGGAGCAATTCATTTTGAATTCCTCAATCCACAGTGAGCTTTCAATGCAGAGATCAATGGGTAAGAAACTGGAAAGTTTAAATCAAGCT
>NW_013672155.1:0-1552 GCF_000517525.1 Limulus polyphemus
GTCGATGGTCGATGGTCAATGTATCCTCCTTTGTGTAAAATTCAATAGATCGTCCTTTAACGTATCTAATTCACTTTTAAATTTACTAATGTTTTCCATTTGTACTTCTTGTTTCCTTTCTTGTTCCAGTGGCCACTGCTGTAATTTGTCTTCTTGTTTCTTTTCTTTTTCCTCCAACAACTGCTGTAATCTCTCTTCTTGTTTATTTTCTTTTTCCTCCAACAACTGCTGTAATCTCTCTTCTTGTTTATTTTCTTTCTCCTCCAACCACTGCTGTAGTCTCTCTTGTTTACTTTGCTGTTCGAGCTGCCATTGTTGTAGGTTTTCTTGTAACTGCTGTTGTCCTTCTTTTTGTTTCTTTTCTTTTTCCTCCAACAACTGCTGTAATTTCTCTTCTTGTTTTTTTCTCGTTCTTCTTGTTTCTTTTCTTTTTCCTCCAACAACTGTTGTAATCTCTCTTCTTGTTTATTTTGTTGTTCGAGCTGTCATTGCAGGTTTTCTTGCAACTGCTGTTGTCTCTCTTCTTGTTTATTTTCTCGTTCTTCTTGTTTCTTTTGCTGTTCTTGTATTGCTACCATCAAATCTGCTAAGCCGTAGTTTGATTTTCCGCCTCTCGTTTCCATTTTTTTTTATCGTTCCACTCTCTGACACCAATTTTTTATGTCTCCGTTTGTTAATTAACTTTCTGTAACTTCGTTCCGACGAAACTTTAGCGACACAAGTCCTTACTTGATAAATCTGGTTTATTCTTTCTGAATATAACTTCACGATACACTTGATTTCAACATTTGCGCTAAAACAAACGCTATAACGAACGTTAACTTCAACAATACTTTCTCACTGCAGATCAATTACTCACTACCTACACACATTAATGTCCCGTCACGTTGTCACCCTCCCATATACACCAGACCACCCCACATCCAGCAATCTCCCGACAATTCCCGAAGGTTCGAGAGAACGAGTCACGTGACCTCGCTGACGCAACAGTATGAAAACACATTTTGTTGCAATTGTAAAGGAAGACATACAGCCAGTTACAAAGGCTCTCAAAAATACAAAGAAATAAATATAAAAATATATAACAAAACTACAACATACCAGAATCAAACACAAAGCACAAAGAAACAAGCCAAACAAAACAAAGACAAGAAAATATCTCTTCTACCAACATTTGTTATACAACGAACATCCATACAAACAAAAACCTACGCAGCAGTGTTCAAAAACATAGAAGTAAGAAAATATAGCCACAAAATAAATTAACAAATGACAGAAATGAAAATGAACCCAAAACTAGATCACAACAGCAAAATAACCAAATAACAGAACAACAATAGCAAATCACAAATATCGAAAGTAACCTAATCCTGGAAGCACTTAAAAACACATTTATTGAGTTCATTAAAGAATATCAAAATCCCCAAAATAAACAAAAATTTATCTCACTCTTAATTATAACAGCCAAGAAACACATAACACCGATCATACTGTTACGCTTCCGGTCGTTAATTAATTTTCCGTATAATTTCTTTCCGAAGAAACTTTAGCG
>NW_013672155.1:2552-3837 GCF_000517525.1 Limulus polyphemus
GGAAGTTACGGAAAGTTAGTGCTGCGTCAATCCCACGATAGTTTAACAGGAGGACATCTCGGAGTTAATAAGACATGAGTCACCTACGACAGAGATTTTACTGGATAGGTATGAGGCAAGATGTGGAAGAATGGCGCAGAACATGCAGTACATGTTGTGCTAAAAGGGGACCCAAGCATAAGGGACGTGCTCCAATGAAGTTATATCAAGTTGGCGCACCAATAGAAAGAGTAGCCATCGACATCGTTGGTCCTCTGCCCCAAACTCGTGCTGGAAACAAGTACATTTGTGTGGTGATGGATTATTTCACCAAGTGGCCTGGGGCATATGCAATACCAAATCAGGAAGCTACAACTGTAGCTTCGGCTATTAGTGATTTTTTCTTCAGATTTGGTATGCCATATGAACTGCATTCAGATCAAAGCCGTAACTTCGAATCAGCGGTGTTCCAAGAATGCTGCAAGTTGTTTGGCATCCAAAAGACCAGGACAATGGGATAGTAGAAAAGTACAACTGGACACTGGGACAGGAATTGGCAAAGTTTTGTAATAGCCGCCAAGATGACTAGGATGTCTTACTCCCTCCACTGTTGATGGCCTATAGAACAGCAGAGCATGAAGCCACTGGATACACTCCAGCAAAGTTGATATTTGGTCGGGAACTTCGGTTGCCAGTGGATCTGTTAACAGGATGCCCACCTTATGAAGAGTTGCCTGAAAATGTGTCAGAGTTTGTGAAAGTGTTATCAGAAAGGATGGATGATATTCACCATCAAGTGCATTCAAACTTGAAAACGTTCTGCTGATTCGATGAAGTTATCTTATGATAAGAGATCTACTGAAGTCAGCTTTGGACCAGGAGACAAGGTGTGGTTGTATAAACCCAGGAAGACCAAAGGGAAGTCTCCTAAGTTGTCTTCTCCATGGGAAGGCCCATATGACATAGTGGATCGTCTCTCAGATGGTCGGCGAGGTAAGCCAAAAGTGGTGCATGCCAACAGGCTTTGGCATTATTACGGTACAGGAGATTTCAGTTGGGATGAAGTGAACAACAGAACAAATGACGCTGCTGAAGATGTGTCACCTGAAAAAGATGTGTCACCTGTCGAAGAAGAAACTCTACTCAGTTTTGAGAAGGGAAACAGTGAAGCCCTTGATGAAGTTACTGCCACTGATGTGATTGTTACCAATGATAGGACGTTTCCTTATGAAGCAGATGAATCCCACATGAAGCAAAAGCCAAGGAGACGGAGACCAGTGCGGAAGAAGATACGTCCCGTAAAATT
>NW_013672155.1:3858-9060 GCF_000517525.1 Limulus polyphemus
TTATGGTTAATGTAAGTGGCTATTGTTACGTGACGAATAATACTAAGGAAAGGGCAGTGTTACGACAGCGGAAATCAAATGACGCTAGTAACACGTCATGACCTTCTAGAAAATTCATGTCTCTTCGTGAAGCCTCGAGTGTTTACTAGATGTGCGGTATTCTTGTATATAAGACCGCCAAGAAGTGACGGCAACAATGGAATTGAAATGCAGACAGAGATAGAGACGACAATTGAGTCAAGCGCGTGAATCCTTCGTTCGTTGTGAATTATAGCGTGACTATGGAAATTAAGTGTATTGCAAAGTTGTATTGAGAAAGAATAAACTAGTTTTATTTAAGAAAGGACTTGAATCGCTAAAATTTCTTCGGATAGAATTTTTACGGAAAATTAACAAACGAACAGAGACGTAACAACATTATCACATACAAATACCGATGTTTTAGTTACATCAGAAACTATGTTAATATTTTAAAATTTGTATGTTATACGTCAATTAGAAAAGATAGATTAGATAGAAATGACCCAAACAAGACTAATGCTGTAATAAATAAAACAATCCTATTTGTAGCATAGATAGGGGTTCAACCAACTAACGAATGTATAGCAATCGGTATTCATATCTCAAACAATAAGAGTATAACAATAGCTGGAATATATTGTTCTTCATCAATTAAATTACTAAATACACTTAACCAGTATAATAAAGATTTAATAATAATTCGAAATCTCAATAGTAAACATCAAGATTTTGGTTGTCGTATAACTACAAGAAATGGAAGAAAACTATTAGAATTTTTGCAAAATAGTGACTGTGTGTTGTTAAACGATCTTGCTCCTTCATACACAAGTTTCTCATATAATATACCAGCGATATATTGGATTTTTGTATAAATTAATGAAATATTAACAATAAGTGTTCAAGTTTTTACGTTGTTTTTGATCTAGATAGTGACCATATAGTTGTAAATAACATGTGTCTTCCATCTCGAACCCCATCATAATAAACCTATAGGAAAACCAAATTTTATTTGCAATAAAGCAAACTGGGAAAAATACCCAAACTTCTTAGATCAATTTTTATAAGAATCAACAATAAATATAGCAGAAACATCATTTGATATTTCTGATTACTGAGTGTCTTACCAAAGTGGCAGAACAGACATTATCCAAACAAAAAACAATATACAGCTCAAAACGAATGGCAACCTCATACACAAATTATAAAAATGACAAAAGAACACAGCGAACTGAGAATACAATTTATGAATACAAGATACCACACATCAAAACCCAAATTAACATCCTAAGAAACAAAATAATTTACGAAATCTAACAATTAAAATAAGATATTTGGGACAGATTCTGTTCATAAACTAAACGATCACACAGAATCGAAGAAGTTTTGGTCACACCTAAAACGATTTACAAACAGTCAAAACACTAGTAAATCATATCCGACCTTAAATCACGAAAATAAAATAGGATATCCAAACGAAGAAGCCGATGTTTTTAAGAACAACTGAGAAAACCCTTTAAATCACATTATGAACCAGACATGACAAACACTATTTTAACTACAATAAACGTGTATATTGAACAAAATAAACACATATACACAGCAAGTTTCCCAGTAACTACAACACATCCACAAAATTCAAGCAACAATGATTATGCTAATAAAATAACACAGATAATAACAAAAATGAAAGAAATTACAGTCACAAAACAAACCAAAAATAAAGCTCCAGGTTAGTATGGAATACAAGCCATTTTCCTTTAAAAGGGCACTCAGAAATTTTTTGACCATTTAACAGCGTTATTTAATCTATCCCCCAACTCTGGTTTGATCCCAGCCTTTGGAAGCAAGCAAATATTCTTATGTTTCTAAAAGAAGGGAAACTAGCGAATAAACCAAGAACCGGCCAATTAGTTGTGTAGGGAAAATGGCAAAATTTTAGAATAAATTATTAGCAGTAGGATCTCCACTTTTCTGGAGATCACATAAAAGTTATCTGTTTGGCAAGTTAAAACCATAATAGATAGTTTTAATCGTAATAAATGCACTGTCGCCCGCTTTCATTAAACAAACATTAAACCAATGAAAGACAGTTTTGTATATTGCTCGTTCCAATACTTTGATAAAATTGTATATAAAACGACTCATTAACCGTGATAGATCGCTATATCATACATGATGATGATAGTCCTAAGTATCTCTTCCCACTCAATGGTTACTATAAGAAAAAGTCCACCTGCACTAGACCTTGCATATCGCTTAGAATTAAGTATCACTTTGTGTATTTAAAAGGGTTTTTATATTTGGAATACGCGACTGTTAATTAGTTAAGGTGCAAAAATGACTTTTTGCTATGGAATTATTTGCGAGCGTATATGACCAAATGAAGAGAAATATTTAATATGGAACTGTTTGCGAGTATATACAACAAATAAAGAGAAATAGTAAAATAGCACTAAATGTTATAGACAGTCTATTCATTGACATGGCCCCGAAGAGGGAAGTAAAATCAGTGTTTTTACTCATTGTTCTACATTATAGTTCAAGCTTTGACTTCTTGAATAACTTCATAGCATTCCGATAGTTTATTAAAAAATAATCAAGGAGGGAGGAAGAGGACTGGATTTAACCTGACCTTCCCAGTTCGCGCACTAAAATACCGACACACATATACGCGTTACAACAATAGTATCGTAAAGCTTACATAATAATCCACATCTTACATAAATTAGAATACTGACAAATTCGCGTTTAATTATAAATCTTGAAAATTATGTTGATTTATTATGGTTGTTTATACTTGTAACTTATTTATTTTTGAATTCTAAATAAACACTTTTAGAAGAGAATACTCTAGGTTTATCGTTTAAGCCAAAATTCATGTTAATAAAATACTAAATCGATTAAGACTCCCGAGTTATAACTATTATACAAACATCTTCTAAAGAAATACAAGCATATGCTTAGATTATATAGCAATACAATATCTTATATGTCACAATAAATAATCTACAAAATTAAGAACTTATATGTTACGACTGAAACCTAATTCAAGCAAAACTGTGTTAACATTCGAGTTATCGGACGGGTCTGCTTATCTGGAGATTAGGTCGAAATAGCGATAGATTAAGGTACATGCTAAATTTCCTACTAATTGTGTTGTAACGATAAATGGAATAAAGAGACTGGACACAAAGTGAAATGCAAAATAAACATTTTTTAGTATGACACTGAACACAAGCACGGCGTGTTTACTTGCTTTTCCCTTACACGAGACTGTCACTTTTCCGAGCTAATAGCGCTACTGACGTGACTGTTTATTCGAATTCCAACATAATAAAAATACCATAACCAGTGTTACCACTTCACGGTGTTGTTTTTTCAGGTCTAAGCAAGCTAAAATTCAGTAATTAGTCACTAGTCAATATTAGCATTTATAAAAATATGTATATTTTCTGGTATGTTTTCTGTTTAATGTGCACAGAATAGAATCGAATATACATAAAAATATACTGTCGTATTTTTCTTTTTATTAAATGAATCAGTTTTTTTTACAAAGTGATTAAAAAAGCACAAATATTTAAAAAATTATAAACGATACGAATTTTTAAACTGAGAAATTAAAGTGACTACAATTATAAGTGCATCACAGAGGTAAACAACTATATTTGCGAGTCAGATACGATTCACATTCTGCTGCAGTTTACGTTTGCTTTTATATCTTGCACCCACTTTGTTTTGCTGACTATTAAGGTTAGTGACATACAAAATCCGTTCTTCATTGTTTGAGTTAATGTAATAGTTAACATACAGTTTGTTTTGCTTGCAGAGTTTATTCTGTAATGATAGACAGTAAATCCAATGTTTGAGTATGTGTGATACTTTACAAGTCTTTACTTACATATATTGAACATAGCTCGTCAGTAGGGGAGTGGTATGTGAAAGTCAGCTCGACGGACAGACAATTTTGTTTTCAAGTGCATGATATGTTTTCCATAGTTTATAAAATAAAGAAACCTTGATTACTTGCCATTATGTCGCATTTATAGTGGCTAATAACCTGCTAGAACAAGTATGTATGGCAGGTATTATTCCATTGAGGTATATGTCAGTATTTTATAAACTAAGAAGTTTTATTAAATAGCATATTAGTATATCTTGAAGTTTTGTTCACAAATATTTCAGTATGCTTGCTAAATATGTGATTTTACATACAAATATTAACGATATTACATCGGGTTATAATTAAACATGAGTTTTCTATATCAAATATAAATGGAGATTTGTTAGAAAATAAATTTACCAAAAAAGACTAAGTTTGACATTTATTTATAAACTAAGAAGTTTTCGTAAATAGTCTCTTAGTGTATTTTGAAGTTTTGTTAACAAATGTGTCAATATGTGTGATACTTAAGTCTGAGATTTTACTTACATATACTAAAGATAGTATATTAGTCTATGATGAGAAGCGAGTTTCATACAAAAGCGGCCCGGCATGGCCAGATGATTAGAGCGTTTGACGCGCAATCTGAGGGTCGAGGGGTCGAATTCCCGTCTCACCAAACATGCTCGTCCTTTCAGTCGTGGGGCGTTGTATAGTGCCGGTCAATCCCACTATTCTTTGGTAAAAAGAGTAGCCCAAGAGTTGGCGGGGGGTGGGGATTGACTGGCTGCCTTCCCTCTAGTCTTTCACTGCTAAATGAGGGACGGTTAGCACAGATAGACCTCATGTAGCTTTGCGCAAAATTCAAAACAAACCAATTCATATAAGAAAATCACAGAACTCTAATTTGTAACTGATGATTTTTATACATTTAATTATCTATCTATAAAGTGTAAATGAAAGATAATTCATATTACAATAACAGTTTCAAAATCCACGTGAGAAAATATGTGTTTTGAAATAGTCGAAAAATAATTACTTGACTTATAACTAAAGGTTCTTTTACGATTATGATTGTCAACTCTAACTTGTGAACCAGTTTATAAACACAATCTGGAACTAACTAACTCTGTTACTACACAAGTACGTAATGTACAATTAAATCTAATAAAGTAGAATCGAATCGATCTTTCATTTTGAAAAATTATTCTAAGCCGACTGACACAGTCTGAACTTCTGACCATTTGCTGTATGTTGGGCACAGTATGCAATAATTGCACGCTAACAGAAATATCCCGTCA
>NW_013672155.1:10060-17405 GCF_000517525.1 Limulus polyphemus
CAAAAGAGAGGTTGAACTAATTAGGTGTCATTGGGCTGAAGTCAAGGTAATGTGTGGTAAAGGTGAGGTAATGTGTGGATGGAGAGTGAGTAATTGAACTGCAGTCACAGGGTATTGTTGAAGTTAACGTTCGTTCGCTCGTGATACTGTTTGTTTTAGCGCGAGTATTGAGATTAAGTGTTTCGCAGAGTTATATTCGGAAAGAATAAACCAGTTTTATTAAGTAAAGACTTGTGTCGTTAAAATTTCGTCGGAACGAAGTTACGGAAAAATCAATTAAAAAACGGAGACGTAACAATATGCAATATTTAGTAAATTGTATCACTATGTAAGTAAAAGAACTATGATTACTGACTTTTGAATTTCAGTGACATACCAAAACTCTAGTTAAAGTATAGTGAACAATAAATTTTTGAAGAAAATATATGATTATGTAGAGATTGAACCGTTTATTTTCAGTATTAAGTATAATGTAAATACATAGAGACAATGTATCATAATTGAGACAATGAGGTCATCATCCTTTGTTAATAGAAACACTGTCTGTGTGGGTGTGATCACGTGAGGATATTTGTATTTAATACATTTAAGTAGACATTAAAACTAGAGCCCATCAGTGGTACAGTGGTATGTGTTCGGACTTACAACACTAGAAACCGAGTTTCTATCCCCGTGGTGGGCAGAGCACAGATAGCCCATTGTGTAGCTTTGTGCTTAACTTCAAACATTAAAAGTAGATTTGAATCGATTTTTGTTATATAATTCGTTGTATTGTATAATGAAATATAATACTTTTTACATGTTTATGTAAATATCATAGATTAGAATTGAAAATATCCTTCATTTTGAAAAATTATTCTAAGCCGACTGATATTGACTGACAGTTTGTCGGGCCACGTTTACTGACTTTTAAATTTCAGTGACATACAAAAACTTTAGTTAAAATATGGTGAACATTAAAAATATGTAGAGATCATTTTCAATATTAAATATAATGTAAATACATAGATAGCGACAGTGTAATATAATTGACTTTTATTTTAATAAATGTCTTCCATAAGTTCAAAGTGCTATCTGTAATAGCTAACACTAAAGGTCAGAAAAAATTTCTAAACTTGACCCGCTGTCATGTATATAACCAAGCTGGGCAGTAGCCTTGAATATCTGCTGCATCCACCGAGGAGAATTGAATCCCTGATTTTAGCGTTTAAATCTGGTGGACAGAGTAGCAAGAAAACAAAAATTATGTTAAAATTGAGATAATCAAAACTGAAATGAGTGAAATGACTACGTAGTATTCCACAAACATTTAGAATTATTAACGTAATATGATGAGATTACAAGTAGAAAATCTTTATAAACATCAAACATAGAATAAAATAAAAACACGAAATACACCCTTAGAATCAAGAAAAATTACATATATATCAATACAGGCCCTTGTTAAAATACAATAAAAGATGTCGAAACACACCATAATCCTTTTTCATTACAATAGTATACCTTCAGAAACAACAAAAAAGTAAGCAAGAAGAGCAAAACACATTTATATATATACACACACACAGATATATATATATATACAACACAATAGATAGATAGATATAATGAACAAAACAATTCATATGAATTAAAAAATACACAAGATTTCTCTTTGAATTAAATAAAACTAAATATAAATATACCCCCAAAAGATGATATAACATTATTTACATTCACCCAATGGCAAACATGAGGTTTCATTTTCATGCTCTCACTTCATGTCACTCAACAGATCCTTCAAGGCAGAGATCACCTGAAAATTGTCTGCAGTGATTGCCCAAATGGTAGTGTGGGATTTGGTCAAGGTGTAATATGTAAGTATATCACGTTTGTTGATTTATTTATGTAGAAATTTTAATAATTTTTCCATTCTTTAGTTCCATGCTGTAATGGCAGCAAGACGTGGTTAAGAAATTCCTAAAGATTGTTGTCTTATTTTAATTGCTTTGATCATTTGTTCTTTATAGTAGCTAATGCCTATACTGTCTGAGAATATATTGCAGTAACATATAGTATGCAGGTTGAAAAGATTAACACTGTAATATTCTCTGATTACATAATTATATGTATATTTAATTTTTCTTGAGGGTATGTATTATTATCATGGTATTATTTAGTGTTGTATATATGTATATATACTTATATATATGTGTGTGTGTGTGTGATTGTATTTTGCTCTTCTTGCTCACTTTTTATTGTTTCTGAAAGTATACTATTGTAGTTTGTGAAAAAGCTGTCTAAAAGGAACAGCTAACCAATGCTGTGAAGGAATAAAGGTCACGAGGTGATGCTGTCAACTGGACAAAGAAAGGAAGTTTACATGTTAAAACTATTTCTATTAGGAGATCATTGAGAAAAGACATCCTTTAAAATCATCATGATTTAGTCCTATGGAAATCAATCCTGGGGGAAGAAAGCTGTGGATTTAAACACACTCCAATAGAATCAATTGCTATTCTGTCTGTACAAATATGCACAAAAATTATGTTTGTTTGTCATAATAAAGAGTTTGTTCATTTATTCACATTTGTTCTATCTTATTATTTTGAACTTAAAGAAAGTTGGTCAACTTATCAAATATAGAACATTCCTTTTATTTCTTGACCAAATCTGCTGATATTAGAGGAATGATCTATTTGATACTTCTTGAAATCAGGAAGGAGAAATATGGTGCCATGCCATCAGAATCTATCATACAATTTCTATCATGTGTACTAGTCCGTGCTTGATCATGGCCTGGCATGGTCAGGTGGTTAGGGCACTCGACTCGCAATCTGAGGGCCGCGGGTTCGATTACTCGTCCCACCAAACGTGCTTGCCCTTTCAGCCATGGGGGCGTTATAGTGTGGCGGTCAATCCCACTATTCGTTGGTAAAATAGTAGCCCAAGAGTTGGCGGTGGGTGGTGATGACTAGCTGCCTTCCCTCTAGTCTAACACTGCTAAATTATGGATAGCTAGTGCAAATAGCCCTCGTGTAGCTTTGCGCGAAATTCAAAAACCAAAACAAACTTGATCTCTTAAGTTGAAAAGAGTTTCAAGAAATACTTCTTATGACAAGAATGACATTTTCTAGACATAGAAGTATTCATAACCGTGAGGCAGAGTTTACTGGTGGGGAGAGATGGTTGTATGGGAGAAAGTCTTGAATAAGACTTTTGTTATTGTTATGAAGATCTATGACATTGGCTAGCCTGCAACAACTGACTTAGGGAGATAGCACCCTAAACATTGATGATTGAAGTTTACCAAAATGGATTAGTGCCTAAAAAGTTCAAGACCACGAGGAGAGGTATTATATATATTGTCACCAATCATAGCACAGCAGCTTTAACTTTGGTCAAGACCAACAGCAACTAGTGGACAATGGCTGGGTGTGACACTGGTGGATGATTTCTACCAGCCAGAGTTGTCTCCCTAGCAGGTGTGGCAACAGGCATCCATAGGTAAGATCATGGCCCATGTGGCAAGATGTCTTTCAAGATAGGTTCCCCGAGTCAATCAGGGCTGTATTACGAGTCACCATGAGTAGCTCATCAACTTGTAGCCCTGGAACAAGAAGTAATTGTCCATTGGGATGTTGGAGTCCCTGTTAGCAGATTCCATCTGGAACTGAAGGTATCAGTGGCATCCCCTCTTGGCATATGTCAGGATTATGAGAGAGACATTCTTTGGCCCAACAGTTCAGGCAGATCATACCATATGTTCAAGGCGATGGCAAGATAAGGCATAGATCAGTTCTTAAAATGTTTTAGGCACTTCACTGCCTGGAATAGATAAACTTAGGAATAGGTACACTTGCATGAGAAGCAGCAGGATAACTGGAAAACCGTTGTGTAGAAGCTATATTGCTAATTCGACCCAATTGAGAAATGGGGGATCTATCTGAGTGAGTTCAAGGCTCAGTAGAGAATCAACACCAAGGGATTGGACACCTATGAGCATGATCTTTGTCGATTGCATGGATGGCATACCTGGCAATGACCTCAGCAATTTGGGAGGATACCCTCTTCAATAAGTTCATTGAGGGATTTTCCAATGAGATTATACAATAGCACCTGTGAGTGAGGGACACAATCACTCTTATGGACACATTTTGAAGTGGTCAGGTCCAACCAGTCATAGAAGACGAAAAACTTGTAGTAGTAATTTCTATCAGCAGATGGTGTGACTCACGTATATCCATCTTAGCAGGTTACACCCAACCATAATGCCAAGAAAGAAATGCAACTCAATCGTACTAATTGCCAGTAAGTGTTGAGGGTTATGCAGGTCCTCCTACAGGGTGCATTACAGAGCAAGATTCATCCATAATATATGTTCCACTGCAAAGTCTGTAGGTGGGGTATATACCATGAAAAGGGCAATGTAACCACAAGGTCCACCCATGGGATACATATGACAGCTATGGCCAATACTTCTCTCTGAACATCATTCAGAATGGGTAGAGTGAGGTGTCTCCTTTGATTGTGGACAAGTGGGATAGTGGCAAAGGAACTGCCAGAGCAAAGATGGCATAACTATCGGCTCAGCAGCTGCCTGCCAATCCACTGCATTAACACTTTGCTGAACTGCAAAGTAGGTAAAGATATTGATACCAGCCATTGTATCAGCAGGCCTGGAATGTCCAACAACATGTGATGGATGATGCAGAAAATTCTTTGAAAAACTCATGGAGCCTGAGTCAAGCTAGACTATTGGGATGGGGTGCACAGTGGACAGCTTGCACCATAGAGCTTAGTGGTCAACCCAGCTCTTTAAGGGATTCACCCATAAAACGAAAGTAGTCAATTGTGATTTTTGACATGGAGTCAGCATCCTCAGGATGGATGTAATGTGGAATCTGTCTGTTAGTGAAATGGATGAGCTGATATTCCACATGAGATTCACCCTATGCCACCCAGATTGAGCATAAGAACGGTGGATTGCATGAGTGTATGTTATAAAGGAAATAACATTACCTTAATGTACAAAACTTGTTCTGTGTTTAATACAGACAAGTCTAGTGTGTTGGTGTCATGTAATGTTGTCACAGAAGTCATGCATGAAATAAAATGTTTCTTGTTCAGAACGCAGACAGCATTAGTTTGGGCAGTGGTCATTCCAGCAAAGGATGAAGTTTCTCTGTGTCTATGGGTAATTGGCTATCCAGCTAGATACAGGGGAATGGTTGTGGGGAAGGTAAGCAAAATGGAAGTAACCAATGTTAGTGGTAAAACTAAGGTTGAATCCATTGCCTCATGCCCAAAAGCAAATATAGCATTATTGACACACCTGAGAGCATTTGTTGACAATTGTACTAACAATGTAGACCCATAAAAGAAAAAGCAACTCAGTGACTTGTTTGGTTAATATGGCAATGCAATTGTTGGACCAGATGACCTACTGGGTCAAATAATGGTGACTGAATACCATATAAATACAGGTGATGCATGTAAGATAAACAACTTCTGCACCAACTTCCTTTGGGCACTAGGGACCAGTAGAATGTAATAGATACCGCGGGATGGGGTCACTTAGAAAATGCTTGGTCGTCTATGATTAGTGTTTGAAGTTGGGTGGAATGAAACGGGATTCCATCCCATATCTTTTCAGGAAAGCCCAATAACATCCTGCTACGTTTTAGTAGACTGCAAGCTTCTCAGAAGGGAACGATTCAATAGAATATGCAATAAACATTTTAGCATCAAGTAAGTGGGAAGAGAAACTATATTCTTTCATAGAATGTCCTGTAAGAATGAGACAAAGTAGTACACAAATGGAGCAAATGAGCCCTCTCACTATGGGCTCAGTCAGTGTGACTGAGTTTGTAACCACAAAATAACCACCAGAGTTTCCATACTACTATAAATCATAACATTATCCACCTGTTTATACTTAATTTTGTTGTTTTATTGCCCTTTGAACTGTGTCTAACTAATAACTTCTGCACATAAGTTGTAAATTACTTGACGAACATGCAGCTCACATTACCATATTGAATTACGTAACACGCTAGCTGCTCGCGAACATATCTCGTAAAGTATTTTCATTTTTTCATTATCGTACCTAATCTATCCTAATAGGTTTCTAATTCATACATTTTAGTTACTATTATAATAATAAAAAGAGAACAAAAAATATAGTATTCAGCTTCAAAAATTTCACCAGTCATCCCACTTCCTCTTTTCCCCCACTTCAAGCACTGTCTACAGTAGCACTTATCCATAAGAAAAAGGATGGGCCAAGGTTTTTTATGGATTTTAGTTGGGTAAATGCAGAAACCCATGTTGACATCTTTTCTTTTCCATGGACGATAGTAGGAAGTTCACTGTCTGGGTGGACCATGCTTCACTACCTGGACTTGCAATATAGAATACAGAAGTGCTACAATTGGACATTTAAGAAAGAAAGGGTGTTTCAATTCAGCAACGTTTGATTGTGGTGTGTGTCAGCTGCATAAAAGTGACTGGGATCCAGCTAGATTGCTTGGTACCTGTTACTCAGACAAATTTATCCTCTAACGTATGAGTTGTAGTGAAATGAGGAGCATGAAAGTGTGTGTGTGTGGAACACATTTATTAGCTGAGTCTATATATCACAGACGAGTCCTTTGTGCACTGATTTGCACAGGTGTGTGGATAGAAAATTTATGAGCTGGAGGAGGAAGATCATACGAGGGAGAGAAAGTTGTAGATAATTATCTGACAGTCTTTTATGAACTAGATGAAAATTCATTGAAAATGAAAGTGACTACCAGCTTCAACTGGTGGAAAAAACATTTGATATGGGTAGGACTGATCATTCATAATGAAAACTAGGATAGACAGATAGTTGGGAGACTACTGACTCAAAGAGTAATGTGACCCTTTATTTCCAAGCCTCAAGTAGCAACAAGGTTGCTGTTGGATCATCAAAACTAGGACGGTCATTAGGCCGAACACTTGATGATTAAAAGTGTTACATATTAGAATTTCAAATGGCCTGAAATTGAATTAACTGATAATTTAGATTTAGTAGTTAAATTGTACTTTGGATTTAGTATTTAAATATATGCCAATATATAGTCAGTTTATGATATTTGCCAACAAGATTGATACTGTTACGAGAGCAGAAGTCACGTGACTCTGGTAACACGTGATGAGTTTCTAGAAGGATCGTGAATTGTCCTGCCAACTCTAGCTTTTCTAGGCGCTCTCTACTTTAGTATATAAGCCCGGCAAATAAAGCAGATAGACAGAGAGATTGGAGATAGAGGTAATCGAGTCAAGCGAGCAGTAGGCACCATAAGTAAAGTGTGTGAATTACTGTGAATTATAGCGTATT
>NW_013672155.1:17584-21759 GCF_000517525.1 Limulus polyphemus
TTAATATACACACAACAGTACAATTTACAATAACAATTATTGCAAATAAGTTACTACAACAAATGATTATAAACAAAAATTTAACAAACTTACTAACAATATAAAGTTTTCTTTCTAGTCTGGAACTTCCTTGATATTGTTACGTCTCCGTTTGTTAATTAACTTTCCGTAACTTAGTTCTGACGAAACTTTAGCGACACAAGTCCTTGCTTAATAAAACTGGTTTGTTATTTCCGAATATAACTTTACGATACACTTAATTTCAACAATCGCGCTAAAACAAACGCAATAACAACGAATGTGCTCAATAATACTCTCTGACTGCAGATCAATTACTCACTGTCTACACACACATTGTTATTCCATCACGTTGTCACCCTCTTTTATATACCAGGCTACCCTATATCTAGTAAATGCTAGAGCATTCGCCAAGGTACAGGATAGTTCTAGAAACGTGGCGTGACACTAGTCATGTGACTTTGCTGACGCAACAATATCTAATCGAGGGTTTACGATGAGCGAGTTAATTACGAGTTGATATAGATACGATTCGCTGGGAAGCTAGCTAGCTTTGTCCTTTACCACACACCCTGAGCTCTCCACGATGAATTTAAAAAGTTTCGTAAAAATACTAATGTTCGACGAGAATCCACGATTTGTAACGTTAGAAATTTATGATTATTCCTGGTCAAATATCTTAAGTTTTTCGATTGATAAGCGTTATAAAAATCAAAGTTATAGTTTCCGAAGTTTATAGCACATTGATTATAGCGAAATACTAATAGACCCTCTTCTTTTGACGCGTCGTTGGTTATATTTATCGCTTTGTGGAAGCGTTCAAGAAATTTCAGTCTTACGTAAAAATACAAGTTAAAGCGTTTATGTGCACACATATATTGTTGATTCTTACTCTCGAGACTCTTCTAGAACTTTGGAGCGGGAGTTTCGCAATACATATTGAACAGTATAAGCTATGTATGTTTCTAAATATAAATTTAATCTAAACAAACGTTGATATTAAAATAAATACATAACAAATTAGTTACAAAAGAAAATGGCATCCTTTGCTTTCCAAGATATTAGATGGGGCACATTATAATTTTTGCACTATATTTTGTGATTTCCACCTATTTATCAAAAGCTAGAAAAATCAGATAAAAAGAGATTACTGACTAAAAGGCCATTATAAAACCTTTCTTTCTGAGCCATCGAGTAGTATTGTAAGAACAGTGCATTTATTACATTGTAGAGTTACTGTTTGGCCATGAAAGCTAGTGCAATGGCTGATCTGAATTAAAAGGAAGTGATATTCCTTTTATTCTAATATATCATTTGATATTGAGGTGTTATATATGTACTACATTGTCAAATTATCATCAGTTTAATATCGACACTTAGAAAAATCATGTGATTGGAAAATCCATGATTGAAAGGGCATTGCGACCCCCCTGCGTTCCAAGGCATTGAGTGAACTTTCTAATGTGAAGCAACATTTGATGTTTGAGAAAATTACTCCGACAATCTAGCTGAGTAATTAGAAGTCTTTAAAGCATACCTTCCAGTACTCACTATTTGTCATTAATCTTCATGGGAAATATGCCGGATCTATGATCAACAAGGGAGTCCAACTTTCTTTGGGTGTGTATTTGAGTACAGTAAAAACAGCACGAACATTAATATTCGTCTGAAGTTTGTCAGTGATTATATATTTCATGAAGCCTGAAATATAAATGTATAACGTTTGATGGCTCCTATTTGACAATACCAATATACTAAGCATAGTTTTGGCAGGCAGCTCAAACGTTAATGAAATGGTTTATGTAGCAGCCAGAGACAAGCTGAATAAACTACTAGAAAAGGTGACGAAACTTAATAGCAGCATAAGTATATGGTAATATAACCTTTCAAATATGCGTTTTAAAACATAAAGAATACATAATTAGCTAAAATATACAAGTAAAACCTAAATACAATTTAACTGTCTGAAAATAACTACTCTGTGCCAGTTTAAAAATAACAATTTATAGATTGTGGTTTAAAATCAGCTCTTTCTATTGGTTATAAATATGTATTTTAATTATTTAATTAAATGCAGTGTAATCTCAAGTCTTTATATAGAAAGTGGGCATAGTTACTGTCAGGGAATAAGAAGATATATATATCCTTCTGTTCTGAATTGACTCCAATGAACTTGAAACTTGGATGGGTAAATAGAACTGTAGGAGTAGAATTCAGATTAGACATACCCATACACTGTTACATGTGCTATTACTCAAGTAATAGAGACAAAATGCTAACATCCTTGAACCTTGTGAGTCACGTGACAACAAAACTGAAGTTTAAATATTTTTAAAGGTTTCTTTGGAAACAAGGGTATTAAACTTTAGATATTATAAAACTTTGAATTATAACGTACGTGATAATTCTAATTTCAGTAAAATACATTGATAGTAAAGTTGTTTAATTAAATTTTGAATATAACTCAGTAAAATCTCATGACATGCGCAAAAAGAGAGTTTAAAGAGTGCGCAGTACTGAAAGTGCTAGACAATTCACATTAGAGGTTATGTAAGTAGAGTTCTCAATGAATCTAACGGTTGTGTGGGGCGTCTCAATGACTGTGAGGTTAAACCTGTTTCACAACACGTAATACCCAACAAACATCTCTTTGACACTTTGAGTCGAATGGTGTGATCTAGGGATGCTTTCAAAATCTGGGTATCGTGGACAAACATTTAAACTCAACAAGGTGATGGTAACAGTACTCTAAGTCTCTATAAAAATGAAAGAATCCACACAAAACCTTAACACATAAAACTGCTGTCTAACGGATGTCAGATTTCTCAAATACCTTTCCCCTTTGCAATGCATAGTTTGTAGTATTTCAGTTTTCATTTTCTTTGAAGTTCTCCTTTCATAATGATTAGATAGAGAAATACCCCAACCCCAAGATACAAAAATATTTACAGTGAATCATTAAAGACACTTAACATTAATGTATTAATGTATTCAGAAATATAGAGGCCATCTTTTTTACATTATCAGTCATGAACTATTTTTAAAATATAACCTGTACTTTTCAAAACAAATTTCCATCAAAACATCAACTACCCATATAGAGTCTAAGAGAATTTTTGTCCACAATATATGTAAAAGTGACTGGGATCCAGCTAGATTGGTTGGTACCCGTTACTCAGACAAATTTATCCTCTAACGTATGAGCTATAGTGGAATGAGGAGCTTTGTCTAAAAATATATATCTACGGTTCGAGTTACCAAATCTTCCCTTGTTGCCCGGCATGGCCAGGTGGTTAGTGCACTCGACTCGCAATCTGAGAATCGCGGGTTCGAATCCTCGTCCTACCAAACATGCTCACCCTTTCAGCCGTGGGGGCGTTATAATGTGATGGTTAATTCCACTAATCGTGGGTAAAAGAGTAGCCCAAGAATTGGCTGTGGGTGGTGATGACTAGCTGCCTTCCCTCTAGTCTTAACTGTTAAATTAGGGACGGCTAACGCAGATAGCCCTCGTGAAGCTTTACACGAAATTCAAAAACAAACAAATCGTCCCTAGTTTTGCCCCAAGCGTTTTTTTATGATTTATGTGATTTCTACAAATTTTTCAAGTGAACTTTCTATATATATAAAAAGTTGCATATACTCCAACTTTGAGTTATTTCACTGTCTGCTCACACAACTTTGAAGATATGAGTTCAATCACATAATAGCTTATGATGCTCTTTTAAGCTTTAAATTGTGTATTTTTTAATTGTTAACATAGCTGGAGTTTCATGGAATAAACATTATAACTTATTTATTCAAAGGTTACCAAAAATTGAGGTATTGCAATAATCACAGTCATTGACTATAAATGACTTTGCTGTTTTAAGTATAAAGATATCCTATAATGGATGCATTTCTTTACTTGTGGTATTATTCCAATTTAACGCAATATTTTAACGCTAGTTTTATCTCAAGTTTGTACTATTTCAGTTTTCATTTTCCTTAAAGTTCCACTCTCTCAATATTTGTTATGGGGAGAATACTGACATCCCATTTGTATACATGTATTTTAATACCAATGTATCAGCTTATGTGAATCATGAACCACGGTAATGGTTCGTAATAAGAATCACCCACTTGTTCTTCTTTATTATTATTGTTGCGTCAGCGAG
>NW_013672155.1:21769-24638 GCF_000517525.1 Limulus polyphemus
AGAAAGGACTCGTGTCGCTAAAGTTTCGTCGGAACGAATTTACGGAAAATTAACTAACGAACAGAGACGTAACAGTATATTTGAAAATTTTGGTAAACAGTGTACCTTTCTAAAGTAAAAACAAAAGAAAATATATGATCTCTAGGTACAAACACACACATTCCTTGGCCATGTGTAACTAATTAAGTATCTAAAATAAGTTCAGTACTGCAAAAGGCAGATTTCTTTATCGAAAATCTGTAAATTCTCTAAAAGCTCATATATCAGAAAAAAATGAATGTTCTGGCAAACAGTTTACCTGTTTTTGTTTCTTTTTGCGTAAACACTTTGTCATGTTTATACTTAAATTCTACCTTTGTTATTGAAAAATAACCAAGAAGTTAGATCTTCTCCCAAAAGGAAGTTCTCGGATATCAGCATTCAAGAAATACATCCATTCACATTGCAACAGCTAATTTATGAAGAAAGAAACAAGGCACGTGTTCACAGGCGTAACAAATGTTTACTTCCTCATACACAATTTACAGAACAGTAAATAACCACTGCTGGGCAGTAACGTTGATATTAGTAGCAGTAGCAACGTTACTAATTGCATTCCTGTTTTTTTAGTAACGTCCAAAATAAAAACACTACATTTTCGGTAAGGTCGTTAAATTTTTAGTGTTATTCGTTACTCCTTACTTTTTAATTCAGTAATATTATAGCCAATTAATATAATTAAAAATATAAAATAACTAATAATAATTAGTAGTTAAAACTATCTGGTTAAATCAATAACAATAATTAATAAACTAATAAAATAACCATTAAGAAAATAAATAATATACTATAATATAATAAATAGCAGTAATATCGGAACAACAGCAGTGGAATGAAGTATTGCACGTGTATTACTGTTGAAGCATGTTTTAGTTGAGTTGTGAATTTGTAGACTTTTAGTGAGGGCCATCACACTAATTAATCAAGGATGCCCTTGGTGTGCATTTTCTGCCAGCTTTCTATAAGCTATCAGAGTGGGAGGTTATGTGCAGCACTATGTCATACGAAAGTAGCAGCAGTTCCAGTGAAACTCCAAGTAATCTCTGGCCATACCTCAACAAATACTTTAAGTTTATTGAAAGAAGTAATGGTGACAACTTATCATGCCAATGCTTGCTCTGCTTGGCTTGCAAAAATTCCAGGTGAGTTTAGAGCAGCCACAGTCAATGGGTTGAATAAAATGTTCAGTGCTAACAGTTAATCTGCAAAGAACTTAAAAAACATGTGGCCATAAAACATTTCTCTGTTGCTAAGGAATTTGAGTCTGCAGTGAAACAAGGTGTGGCATAAAACAAACAAACAATGAAGGTAATGATCACATGCCTAAAATGCTTGCAGTTGATTATCAAGAGAAAAACAACAGCATCTAATGTTTGGGCAAAGCTACCTAGTGTCTGGACTTTGTGGTTTCAGAGTTTTGTCATTTAGAGTTGTCAAGTCCACATCCTTTAGAAAATTAATCACATCACTACAGCCAACAAAAACAGTAATTTATTAAAGAACATTAATGACGCAAATGAATGATAGCTATGCAGAAAAATTCTCAAGTCCCAATTAGCAGTAGTCAAGACTGTTGCTACGACTGCTGTAGCTGCAAAAACAGGTAATTAAATAATAAATAATCTCTAATTATTTAGTTTCTAATGTTCTCACATTTTTAAACTATAGAGTGTTGGAGGTTTACTTTTCACACGTAACTTAGGAACATTGATATTTTATTAGCTTGTCATCATATTTACTATAATTTGTAAATATTGGAGTTAACTTGTTTCATTATTAAAAGCACATTTGGAAACTGATGGATATTATTTTGTTTCAGAGCCTACTTAGGAGCTATTGCACACTGGATAAATAAGGATCCACTGGAACGTAAGCACACACTTATTGCCAGCCATCATATAATATGATGCCATACCTATGATCTCATTGGAAAGGTACTAGTAGCAGTACATGTTAAATACTGCATCTAGTACAAATTGTCAAGGTTAGTGATATATTTTAAAGTTGCATGAATTTGCTTGTATACTTAAATTACCACATACGTATAATTCCGAGTGATAGCCCTTAGTCAAGAGAGCTGTGATCATGTGTTCCATGGCTTGCCCACTGCCTCCATAAAATTACTCCTATTGTGACATCACGCATGTGTTAGCTAATTAGGGAGAAACTTTAAAATATTACAATAATCAAGACACACGGTAATGTGTCTTTTAGTGAAAATAACCTGCAGGACACACTGTGTGTTATTTACAGGAGTGATAGTTTAGCAGTAGTAAGGGAGGCACTTTAGCGTCCAAAGGATGCTGCCTCACACTTATTGACTGCTTCAGAGCATAGGGGGGTCAAAGGATGCCAGCAGAGTAATCAAAGATAACGAGGTCATTGTTCATACTTTTTGTCACCAGGGGCGACACGTGTGTGTGACAGATGGCCATGTTGTCTAAACATGTCTTGACATGTATTTAATTAAAGACCCTAAAAAAAGGCTTACTTATACTATAATTGAAACATACTCAAATGATTAAAGATTTCAGTGATATTATAATAAAAAATCTGGACACAATAATTCTTTTTAATAATTTATTTTCACAATAGAGATTTTGCAATCTGATCTATATAGAAAGACATATCTATTAAAGATGTATTTACAAGAAAATGTTTTACAACAAAATCATGAATAAACATATCATTACTATCTTTGTGGGATACAAATTTAGATAAGAGCTTTCATTTTGATATGTTTTGACAGTGATAATATGGCCACCATGACAGGCGACCCCCAGTGGCACAGCGGTATGCCTGTGGACTTACAATACTAAAAACCGGGTTT
>NW_013672155.1:25592-27076 GCF_000517525.1 Limulus polyphemus
TATTGACGACACCAACAGACAAGTATACTCAGTATGAATTATACAAGCCCTCAAGGGTTTGAAACAACCTAAGATGTCAAATTAATGGACTTTGAATATATTGATGTCACCAATGTATGACACATAGGGCTTAGTTCTAAGCTGACCTGGTGAACATGTTTTATGCCATCCTAAGTGCTTGGTCAAGGTCAGACTTGAAAATATATGTATTGTTACGCCTCCAGTCATTAGTTAATTTTCCGTAAATTCGTTCAGATGAAACTTTAGCAACACAAGTCCTTTCTTAAATAAAACTGGTTTATTCTTTTCGAATACAATTTTACGATACACTTAATTTCAACAGTCGTTCTATAACAAACACTATAATTCACGTCTCACGTGGCCAACAATATTCAATTACTCATTACATTGTTGTCCCGTCACGTTGTGAACGTCTTATATATATATATACAAGACTAACACATATCTAGTAAATGCTAGGGCATTCTTGAAGGAACAGGATATTTCTAGAAAACAGGTGGCGTGATACTAGTCACGTGACCTCGCTGACGCAACAGTATATTAGGAAACCCATCTGCTCAAATGACAAAGACTAGTTTTAAATAATATTCACTTTTATTTGACGCCAAATATAAACAATTATACTAAAATTATATAAGTTATTTGCATAACGTTTAAATGAATATTACTTAACCTATAATTATTACATACTATCGGTTCATTTAGAATAAAATGAAAGTTTGAAAATCATTTATTAAAATAAAAGTTCATTATAACACACTGTCACTATCCACATGTTTACAGTATATTTACGGGAAATGTTAAAATAAAAGTCAATTATAATACATTGTCACTATGTGATTACAATATACTTAAAATAATTAAAAACTGTAAGTTTTGTACTTAAAATGTACGTTTCTAAAATGTAACTATCAATGATAAAACATCATTTATAACATACTGTTTCAGTAGATATAACAATAACTATTGTGACCAATATAATGTTTTGAAACAGTGAATGCAGAGATAACACTATATAGCAGGGTATTGACACACAAGACAAAGGTCAATTCTTAGTTGCCTAAGCTTATTTCGAAATATACAGTTAGATGTTAGCTCGACCATATGTATATATATATATATGTTTACGACAGCGGAAGTCACGTGACACTGCTGGCACGTTGGCGTTGGTGGCGTGCGTGATGAGTTTCTCGAATGATCGGGAAAGTCCGAATGTGTTGGAGATGCTCTCTCCGTTAGTATATAAGCCTGGCAGAAGAAAGCCAGCATGGTGGGATGTATAAACTAAGAGAGAGCAGTAGTTACTTTGGAGTTTCGTGTAATTTATGATTCTGTTGGTTTCGAGCTAGGGAGCCGTAAAGTGTGTGTTTTGCACTCTTCGAGAGCGAAGTCATCGAGATAACTTTTAGCGGGTATTATAAAAGTTGTTAAGTTTAAAGTGGCGAGAAACGTACTGATTGTAG
>NW_013672155.1:27502-32717 GCF_000517525.1 Limulus polyphemus
GGACTTGTATCACTGAAGATCCTCGGAAGAATTTCTACAGGAAACAAACAAATAAGCAGATATGTAACAATATAAACAGCTGCCAATTAGTCTACAATCACTCTGGATTCAAGATTCAATGGAATATTACATTTCATAGTCCTAGTGATAATAATGGACAGTTCCACTGATTTAAGTATGATTTTGAATATATTTCTAAACTAATATTCTTGTAGATCTATTTTGAACATATTTCTGAACTAACAGAAATGTATATAGTTAAACTCAATAAGTACTATCATATATAACTTATATTTATATTTATTTTGTAAATCTGTAGAATGTTACAACTGACATAAATCAATGATAGAAGCGCGAAATCTTCGCGTGACAAATTGCAAGAATTGTTTTATCATTATTAACAGAAAGAAACTTAATCCCGAATTTCATTGTTGTGATGAATACATTTGTGTAGGATGTCAATCATATGCCTTAAACAACCATTTATGTTTTCTTTAGGACAGAAATGTCAAAGACTCATCAAATAGATATTTATTTTTTGTATTTTGAGACAGATCAAGAAACAGGAATTCACGAGGTAAACTACTGTGTGGTCCATGATTTTAGTGGTAAAGAAACAGTTTTCAAAGGATATAATTCATGTAACGAATTTGGTAAGTTCTAATTTTCAAAAGAGCATAAGAATTATACAGCTATAGCACATAATATGAAAGGTTTTAATGGTCACTTTATATTGAGTTATCTTATTCGTCAAGGGATAAAACCAGAGATTATTGTAAACGGCGGAAAAATTATGATTATGACAGTCAAAAGTCTCGGAATAAAGGTAATTGACAGTTACAATTTTATACTCATGTCTTTATCATTGTTTCCAAAGATATTTGGATTAAAAGAACTGCAGAAAGTATATTTCCCTCACTTTTTAATATCAAGTTCAATCAAGAATATCGAGGCCTATCCCAGATGCCAGTTTTACTCTCCCGACACCATGTCAACATCCATAAGACAAAAGTTCCTGGATTGGCACTGTCAGCGATGAGAAGAAGAAGAGTACATCTTTAATTTCCAAAAAGAGATATACAGGTAAGAAAACTATTATCCTTAATTCTTATCAATTATATTTTGCTGTTCTCATGAAATGCATTGTTAAAAATAACACTATTGATTCTCGTTATGATTTGTCATTATTGAATATTATACTTAACATTCTTTATTTTTCTTTAGATACTGTTAATCAGAGGTAGATATACTATGACAATGCTGTCTCCAGTTCAGGGATGAGTTTCTCACAATCTGTAATGTATACTCATTTAGGTATATAGAGGAATATACATTATCAGTTACTTCCCTTTTACTGTGAATTATTATTTGGACATCATATAGTTAGACCCCCCTTTCTTGCTTACGCCATTTGTAATCCATCGGTCAATAATCATAGTAGTGTTTCCATCTTATTTACGTTGTAAGTTGCATTGTCTCCATCTTATTCACGTCTAATCTGTACTAATGCATTAGCTGAATGTATATGACTGATTATTGTTTGATTCCATTACTCACCTTTTCGTATGTATATGGTTCAGATCTCCATCATTCTAGATGTCATAGTTCATGAATAAAGGATATCAAGAAACAGTAGTCCATACTCATTTAGTATATGACGATTACTGCAGAAGTAAGTTTATAACACCATGGTTGATACCTCTAATACTTAACCATGGATATTTTACAACAAACAACTGAAGCAACGGGAAATTTTTGAGGAAATTTCATCCATTGCTTCTATAAATTGGAATAATTTGAAAGTATTTAAGGTATAATTAAAAATTAAGACTTTAAGAGTTTAAAAGAGAGTAAACAAGTTAGAAGGGATATAAAAAAGAAAGAGGACAAGGAGACGCCTGTGTGTTATAAAAAATAAGCCTTGAGAGATAAGTAATCGAGAACGAGGTTAGACCTTCAGTGAGTAATAGCACAGCACGTGCATAAGCTATAGAAACAAGCGTGGGAGATTAGTAACCTAAGGGTCAAAGCAGAGTTAGTTAACAACCTCCTTAGTCTTCACTATTGCATCATGTCCTGTAAACGAACGCCAACGTACATGACCAAGAAAGAGGATGTTGGCCTCGATTCTCTAGCACTGTAGAAGCTACAGAAAAGTTTATATTTTATGAATCATCCCGGTGCTTTGATGCAATATCAGTTACAGTACATGGGTGTAGCAGTACAAGTAAGTAGGCAACCAGCTAACAGCAGTTGCCCATGACCAATAACCTGAGGGTTTTGGCTTGGTGCCTGGATTAGCCCAGGAATTGCCTGCAAGCAGCCAATAGGAGCACTGCACTACTTGTGGGTGATGCTGTGTCCTATTTGGATACTTGCCAGGATACAGAGAAATTCTGCTATATAAACCCATGTCAGGAGCTGGAAAATCAGTTCCTCAGCGAGTTCTCCGGCGAGTTCTTCAGTTCCTGAGTTCTTCAGCCAGTCTTGAGAAGCTCTCCAGCCATGCAGCTGAGCACCAATAACCTACACACTGCCTTCAAGGTTCCAACTCTACAGTAAGTATCTCTCTCTCTAGATCAGCTTTTGCATAGTGTATTAAATTATTGAGGAAGTGTTATTAATGTTTAAGAAGTTGAGTATTAAATGTTATGGAACTGTTATTAAAGACTAATAAAAGTTATTTGTGAATATTATTGCTGGTCTGAGACTCATATTCTTTAATCTAACTGTAAACTCCTGGAGTTAGCGACTTGTGGCTCCACTCGTCACGACAAATCCTCCAACAAATAAATTTGGTGTACAGGTGGGTTTTAATTGAAACTCCAACAATTAAACTCACCTGAGTGCTAACCTGTTACACAACTACAGTCAAGTAAGTATTCAATGGTTAGACTATATAAAAAAATCTGAGGGTATAAAGATTCAACATGCACTTAATAGCGGTGTGAAACAAATCCTGAATTATAAGGTTGAGGGTTTCTGTAAGGAACAAAATACCATCTATGAGTTTTATGGGTGCTATTATCATGGCTGTGATAAATGTTACGATTCTCATACAGAAAATTTTGTTTTAAATAGACCTATGTGGTTTATAAGAAATCGTACTATTGATAGACAAAAATAACTGTAAAGTCTAAGATACAAAATCATAACAATATGGTTGCATGAATTTAAGAAAATGAAAACTAATGATAATGATTTAATGAACTTCCTTAGAGATCACATCGTAGTTCCCCGCCTGGACGTACGAGACTCCTTCTATTGAGGAAGGGTTAACGCAACACAACTTTTATATGATGCAAAAGAAGTTGAAAAAATCAAGTATGTAGATTTCACTTCTTTATATTCATGGACCAATAAATATTGCAAATATCCTGTAGGACATCCTATAATTATAACAACAAATGTTTCTGCATTAAATAACTATTTTGGATTTGAAAAGTGTAAAGTTTTAGCCCCAAGGAAACTTTATCATACTGTATTACCTCTGAGAATTAATGGGAAATTGACTTTCCCACTCTGTAGAACAGAATGTGTGTCGATTTAAGAATATCATCACCATGTAATCACTCAGATGATGAGAGAGCTTTTATCGGCACATGGGTCACCAAAGAGGTGAAAAAGCAGTCGAATGTAATTACAAGATTATACAAATTTATGAAATTTCCCATTTTCCTGAAAGATCCACAAAACTTAAAGATTATTTTGACAAATTTCTAAAATTAAAACACGAAAGTTCAGGATGTTCCACATACTGTGTTACATCAGAAGCAAAACAATGATATATTCAACAGTATGCTGAAAAAGAAGGAGTGCAACTAACCCCTGGGGTTGTTGGGATATGTCTGAGGACAAATCGCAGCTGACCCACATAACATCTGTTAAAGAATACCATTCGTTAATGAATGATAACACCAAAACTGTAACAGATGTTACTTTAATTAATGATGACGTTATAGCCTTTCATTGGAAGCACAGACATGAATTTCTGCCCCAGAAAGATCAAAGCAACATATTTCCGGCATCATTCACAACAGCACATGCTCGTCTGAAACTATACAGCACTTTAGAAAATTTAGGATCGTCTGTTTTGTATTATGATACAGACAGTACTGTGTACATTTCAGATGGATCTAATGATCCTTCTTTAGGAGATTACCTTGGAGAATTTACAGCTGAACTGGATGGACACTATATAACATCGTGGGTCAGTGGTGGTCCAAAAAACTACGGTTAATAATGCAATGATGGAAGGTCATGCTGTAAAATCAGAGGATTTACTCTTAATTTTACCAATGGTGTGAAGTTAAACTTGTCATCAATGAAATATATGATAACTGATATATTCAATGTTTTTCAGTTTCCTATAACAGTTACTAATCCCAAGAAGACTCAGACGATTTACAACAAAGAAGAAAAGAAGAATTATCGTCCTGTTTACACTAAATAAACGTGTTTTTTTAAAGCAACAATTTTAAAATAAATATCGTTCAGATGTTATTGTCATCAGTGTAATTGGGTGACACGGCACATTCATAGTATTCCATTGAAATCCGGAAATATCGACTATTCCTACCTGTGGAGTGTGGCTAAATTGTTAAGAGAGAACTTTAGAATATTTTATACAATCGGAGAGAGAAAGCCGAGATAATGACAAGTCTATTGAAAATTCCCTGTTACAATTTGGAATTGTTTGGATGCCCCAAGATTAACCAATTTCCAAAATATACTCTGTCATGTCCATTTCATATTAACAATTATCATCACTGTACTGTGAAGAAAGTTGATGTATTATCTAAATGAATGTATCAACAAACAATTTTTGTATATTGTACTCACAGTCTGTTTTCATTTATTCATCATAACACTTAGAATTAAACAACATCAAGAGTTGCTCCGAGCATTACCTAAAGCTACACGTAAACAAATTAAGGAATAATTGCGAGAGCTAAAAATGACTTTATATTGAGTATTTGTGAATGTGCTTTAAACGTTTTAACCCGATGACTACCGGTACTAACTTTCTTAGTAGTCAATGCAAGTGTGCATTTGTGAATAGAAAAAATGATAGAGAACTTATCTTTTAATGGATTTCTGATTTTATTTTTATAAATAGTAGCATAATATTCAATTATTTGTACAAAATTGTATTCTTTAATGAAGTTTAAAGAGAAATTTAATGAAAAAATTCCTAAAATACGTTTAAGACTGT
>NW_013672155.1:33506-34904 GCF_000517525.1 Limulus polyphemus
AAAAGGAGCATCAATGTATGGATAAACAATGCCTAAAACGTAGTGAAAGTTACAATGAGATATTTCATTAACATCTGTTTATATATCAAAAACATATAAACTGTAAATTTATTCATTATTGATATGTATACTTTATACATGTTTATTTAAATGCAAAAATAAGCTAAACACTGTTACCAAACAATTGTCTGAAGATGAATTATCCAAGTTGGATATTATTCAGTGAAATATTAAAAATTGTATACATAATTTTTGAGCAGAAACTAGAACACAAAATATGATAAAAGTAATAAAACTGAGCACAGTAATGTATAATAAATACAGTTCAATATAGACAAAAAATATAAATTGTGTGCTCCTGCAAAAGTCTTTGTTGAAATATTTTTATTGTTTATAGCTAATATGTGCAATGAGTTTTAGAACAAATATAACTGCATTTAAAACAAGTGGAAATACCTAAATGCAAATGCTGAGTGATGGTGTTAAGAATTCAATGATTTTAGCGAAGACTCACGATTTGCTGTACGTGGGTTCTCTTGGTAAATGAAATTTTTATTCTTGTACGGTTCTTTTATATATGTGTTAAAACTCAGTGTACAAGTGACAGCAATAAAGCTGTCGTGAGACAGACTAAACACATTCGTGTCAATAATACCAGGAAAGCTTGCCTATAATGAGAGGAATGTGACCAGACTAATATTTTAAGTGCTATGAATTTACTTTCTTTGTAATTTATGGTGTCTGTATCGTTTGGTAATCTCTTGTAACAGGATGTATCAAGGATTGGGCGGTGTTATTGAAACCACCTGTTCTGTAAGCTATTACAACTCACTAGTAGTGGCAATTAGGTTTCTCGGTATAGTGAAACAACATACAAGGACATGTGTTGAAATAAACTTGTTTGAAAGTTCAAAGAAATGATATTCAAGTACCGAAAAGCTTTCTTGTTATCATATCGACAGTAATGTTCAAATGCGTCCGCGCTGGGCTGAACGAGAGTGACCCCCCAACAGGAGTGAGATAGTTACGGACAACATACAAAGGTCACGCTGCTGACCCAACGGTTTATGCGGCAAAATAAACAAAAGTACGGCTGCAATGAAACATAAAAATAAACTTGAAATAAAGATATATTTATGAAAGAAAATTAAAATGTTTTTATGTACATATATAAACATGAAATCTTAGTTAAAAACAAAAATACTCATTTATTGTTCAGGTTTATTTACAAATATTATTTTTGGGTCTTGTATATTACCGAAACCATAAGGAGAGTATGTGATTATTAAAACATTAAAAATAGATAAAATTTGAATTTTATGGACTACACAATTTTTTGGGGATTGCAAAATAATGTACTAAAACATTAAAAGTAATAAGTTCAAATCTGTAGCAAAT
>NW_013672155.1:35904-50738 GCF_000517525.1 Limulus polyphemus
AAACTACACACATTTATTAAAGTCATTACGAAGTTTTAAAACTTTTTAACCAGTAGTTTTATTGTTGGAATGAAAAATAGCAAGACTTGCATTGGCTACTAAGAAAGTTAGTAGCCGGTAGTCAACATCAAGAGTTACTCCGAGCATTACCTAAAGCTACACGTAAACAGATTAAGGTATAATTGCGAGAGCTAAAAATGACTTTATATTGAGTATTTGTGAATGTGCTTTAAACGTTTTAAAGGGTAAAATCCCCATGACGACCATACAAAATCAGGAACAACTTAGACAATACATATTATTATTGAGAGAGTTGGCTTTCAAGAAAACATCTGTTAAACAGAAAAGAAAGTTACTGATACAGAAAGGAGGATTTTTACCATTACTCGTAGCACCAATACTTTCATTATTTGGTGGTTTGGCAAGACAGACTATCGGTAAAGCTGCTGGAATCTAAAATATGGCAAAACGAATGGTTCTCGTTCCTGAAGAACTGGTACACTCTCTTTATCAATCCAAGGTTTATGAAAGGCCAGTACATAAAATATTAAATTCTATAGATAATGATATGAAGTCAGTCATACAAAATGATACATTACCCTTAGATGTTAAACCAACTGCAACAACATCATCAAACCTTTCATTTACAAGCCATGGAACCTGTTAAAATAAGAATGGAATCGCCAACTCATGAAAATTTAAATTGTTGAAATCCTCAGAAATATAAAAAAAGAAAGCTGAAATTCTACTAAACTTGATATGTTCCAGTAGGAGTCTAACGTGGAATGATCTGGAGAATTAGTGATTAGTGGAAGATCTGTCCCAAATAGTTACATAATCGATCTAATCAACAACGTGCTACTAAAACGAAAATATCTTAACCTTACAGGATGGAAAGAATTTGCAGAACGATTGTCAAATATGAATATTCTTCAAGAAGTTGTTAAAAATGTAGACAGATGGAACATGATACACGTGACAAAAGACCTAAATGTGCTGTATCTAGATGGGATCATTTTTAATAAAGTATTATTCATTCATTTGTGTCTTGACTGTCGTCATGGGTTGTTGTCAACCTTTTAAGCATGCTTTATTTCTTAGAACTGTTGTGTAACTGACCTTTGAAAAGTCACCCTTGATAATCTGTGTGTATAAGTGATGTCAGTATCTCCAAGGTGTTGTAGAAGAAAGATTTACATTTGATCACGTGTTGTTGCAATATGCGTATTCCAGTTTGACATCAGGTCCGTTAGTTTTGTGAACTCAGAAACGACATGTAAAAATTTGTATGAGTGTTTCGGGATAGACAGTCTGAAAGTTGTGGTATTTTAAATATTAGTAATCAGTAAGTTGTTCATTTATTATATTTAGCTGTAGGATGTTTATTGGCTATGTATGACTTGTGAAACATTAAGTGTCCTACAGAACTTTGTCTATGAACAGTTTAGAAATGTATTCCATACTTTCACAAGTTTTGTGTGTTTGGAAGTGATCAATGGAAATGGACGGATACAGTAAGTCAATCATTTATTATTTTCATTACAGATAACGAATTTTAGCATAATTAAATCTAGATGTTGATGACTTGTAGAAGTACTGTTATAGTATATTTGTTAAAATCCTATGGTAATAATAGTGATTAACTATATTTCAAAGTCTGCCTTTGTAAAACATGTATAAATTATTTTGTCACAAATTAATAAAAGTGTTAGTACATAATAAACGTTTTATTGACGATGTAAATTGTCGAATAAAGTAAAAGTTTTAATTATTGTATGATATTGTCCTTTTTAGGACAATTTGATAAAACGAAAAGGATCTTATCAGATAACATATCAATACCATGATAATCAAATTGATACATAAACAACATAGAGAGAATTTCATCAACACATACAACACGGATTACACGATTTCGTCCTTCTAGGTGAAAATCTTGTTCAGTTTTGCTATGTACATCTACACCAATGTTTCAGATCCACTGTTTAAATTCCTCCTATTCTGTTGAAGAAAATGTGATACCTTCCATGGTTGGATATAGTTTTCCTTTTCCAAAGTCCTTAAACTGTCTAATATGAATATTCAAATTATTATCGTAAGTTCATAGAGTGATGTAGCGATCATTACAAATAGGGTAGGTATGAGATGATTTGGGTGCTTCTTCACATTGTATAATTGTAGAGGAGCCTAACTATCGCTTTTTCTGTTTTACTGATTCTTCTTCACTGTTGAATTTGATCTTTTTCAACAGCATTTCTTTTCTTTACAATAGTCTAAACTAGTGTATAATTAGTAAATCATTTCTACATTATTTATTATAATGAATATGACTGAAAACAAACATTATCATGTCAAAGAAACATATATATTAGAATTATAATTAAAGAAATATATAATTAATGTTGTACTTATGTTTAAATGCTGGTTCTTCATTCTTTCTTCCGTGTAGTAGAATTGCATCATTTTAAATTAACAGAGTTTCTGAAAGGGCTGATATTTATATATATATGGCCCGGCGTGGCCAGGTGGTTAAGGCACTCGACTCGCAATCTGAGGGTCGCGGGTTCGAATCCCCGTCCCACCAAACATGCTCGCCCTTTCAGCCGTGGGGGCGTTATAATGTGACGGTCAATTCTACTATCCGTTGGTAAAAGAGTAGCCCAAGAGTTGGCGGTGGGTGGTGATGACTAGCTGCCTTCCCTCTAGTCTTACACTGCTAAATTAGGGACGGCTAGCGCAGATAGCCCTCGTGTAGCTTTGCGCGAAAATCAAAACAAACAAACATTTATATATATCAAATGTTACCCAGATTTGGTTTAACTTTAGAATGTCTGTTGCAGATAAAAGTTTAACATGTCTGATCTAGTAACTCAGCTTATCAACACCGATTTGAAACACATGACTCTGAACACATTGCTAACGTGTTCCTGAAAGATTTATGGTAATGGTTGTTATTCTATAATATTAATTAATCATATGTAGAAATGAAAGGACATAAAAAACGTAATTTAAAAAATTCTAGGTATATAAGTGACTTTTGTTTTAACATTTCCCGTACATATACTGTAAACATGTAGATAGTGACAGTGTGTTATAATTAACTTTCATTTTAATAAATGATTTTCAAACTTTCATTTTATTCTAAGTGAACCGATAGTATGTAATAATTATAGGTTAAGTAATATTCATTTAAACGTTATGCAAATAACTTATATAATTTTAGTATAATTGTTTATATTTAGCGTCAAGTAAAAGTGAATATTATTTAGAACTAGTCTTTGTCATTTGAGCAGATGGGTTTCCTAATATACATATATTTTCAAGTCTGACCTTGACCAAGCACTTAGGATGGCGTAAAACTGTTCACCAGGTCAGCTTAGAATTAAGCCCTATGTGTCATACATTGGTGACATCAATATATTCAAAGTACAGTTAGTTTGACATCTTAGGTTGTTTCAAACCCTTGAGGGCTTGTATAATTCATACTAAGCATACTTGTCTGTTGGTGTCGTCAATATATTCAAAGTACAGTAACGTTGACATCTCACATAGAAAAGAAACACCTTGAGTTTAGAGTTAGACAGCGAATTCGTTCGTTTTCTGTACTTATTATGATAATGAAACAACGCCTGAAAAGTTTTGGTATTTGACATACGGTTATTGTGAAATACAGAACATTGAAGAAGTTATGTGTTTCATACACAAGACTTGCGTATATTTGTCATTCATGATTATATGCATCCATTGAAGCAAAGAATGCAAGAAAAACCGCCTTCGGTTTAGAGTTAGTGGGCGAATTCGCTTGTTTTGTGCACTCATACAATACATGTCTCAATAAGAATATAATTAATCACAATTAATTAAACCAATTATAATTAACCCATCCTGAAAAAAACACTTAGCTCTAACTCATTTATCCTAAAAAGACGATATAATGATTAAAACTTTTTGTTTAAAGATTTTCAATATTAGTTAAATATATTCACTGCTTTAAAAAGGATGATGTAATAATAAAAGTTATAGAACAAAATCATCAATAAAACGTTTATTTCGTAATAAGATTTTTACTAGTCCGTGAAAAACGTTTTACACATGTTCCTTTATCACATGTTTTAAATAGGTGGACTTTCACATATACTTATTCATTGCTATAGCTTTTTACCAACTATAATGTGACAGTACTGTACAAGTTGTCCAAAACATTACTTAACCTGATATTTTTCCTCATATGATTAATATCAACAATTACCATAAATCATTGAGGACCACGTTAGCGATGTGTTCAAAACTCTGTGTTCTTTGCTTCAATGGATGCATATAATCATGACTGACAAACATACATAAGTCTTGTTTATGAAACACATAACTTCCTCAATGTTCTGTTGGACAATAACCCTATTTCAATTACCAAAACTTTTCAGGCATTGTTTCACTATTATAATAACCATGGTTGTCTAGCAACACCTTATCTACTTTTTGGTAATGAATTAGTCTTAAGTGTACTTCTTAGGGCAAATTAATGAATTAGTGATATACTTTTAGTACGATTTGATAATGTTAGCTGTTAGCTGTATGAAGTCTTAATTATAATTAACTAATGAATTACGGTCTCTTTTTTTTAGGATCATTTGACTATGGCTGCGTTAATTAATTGATGAAGTATGGTCCTTTTGAGGATGATTTGATTAGTGATAGTACACATCCTCTGAACGAAAATTAATGAAAAATGTAAATTTAAATTATTACTGGGTATTTATTGTCGGGTAGACATACAGATAGATCATAGGGCTCATTATATTAAGCTTCATGTTTAGACATGTTTGTAGCTATAGTTCCTCGTACTATTGCATACATTATGCTCATCTGGCTGGTATAAACCACAAATTCAACAATATGACATCATATCGAACTTTTCGCACAACATGGTCGCCTGTTATGGCGGCCATGCGATGCGTCCTCTAGTGACAAAAATATAAACTATGACCTTGTCATCTTTGATGACGGTGAACACGTGTCAGCACATATATGGTTCCATTTGGTGGCAAAAATATGGACTATGAGCTCGTAATTTTTGATAACTCCACCGCCATCCTTTGATCTCTCCCCTCCCCCATGCCCTGAGGCAGCCAATCAGTGTGGGGCGGAATTTTGTGGCGCTAAAGTGGCTCCCTTACTATTTTTAGTGATATTCCACTTTGTTTTACTTGGACTGTGGAAATCCAAACCATCACATTTTTTCAGTGGATGGGACCTACCAAATTTCAAAGCAATTCATTAAGAAATACATGAGATGTAAAATCTCCAATTTTGATTGAATTTTTTCTTTGCACCAAAAGTACAGAAATTTTAATTGATAGAAAAACATAATTAACTTTCATGAATTTTTTTCAAATTTGGTACACTGATAAACCTTTACCACCTACAATTAGGTGTTAAAGTTGGTCTAAATATAATTCACAAAAACCACTGAATTTGGCCCAAAATCTTTGCAAATGCCTATGCAAAAAGTCACGTGAGATATTGGTCTAAAATTTTTATTACAGCTTCACCTAAGAGTAAAAGTGGATCATTTTTAGTTTTTGTCATTTGGATTAAAGATGGCTGATTTAGAACAAAAAACGCGGCCTGTCTAACTAGTGAATTAACATTTGCTGTCAATTTCTATCAATGATATAAGTGTAGCTATTAATCTGGCCACCAATTTAATTTTCTTTCCTTTAAGTCGCATGGGTGCGGGAATGAATTAATAAATGAAAGAAAGAAGGAAATAATGGGAGGAGAGAATATATATATTACCTGCATAACAGATATAAATTACAGCCCACATTCATACAATTATCCTTTTCATGCCTGGGACTCATTGACTGAAGCTGTTCTAAATGTGCATGGAATTATTGCAAGCTGTTGACCATATATGGCACACTCACATTCAAGAGCTGGAGGCAGACTGTACTTTATACGGTGAATCAGCAGTGAATAGGTTAATCTTAATAAAATCATCTTGAGTTAGCCAGAATGAAATATTAAATGAACCATTCGTCATCATGGAAAGGGTAATTGTATATGTATATATACAACATCCAATATAAATACAACAAATGCATCCAAATAGGAGTAATATTAATTATATTATGTTACTCCTATTTAGATTTGGTTGGTTGTTCCGGTTCACTTGGATGAACATCAGATCGTAACATTCCCCTTTGTGGTTGGATTATCGACCATGTTATCAAGTGTTAACATTATTTTTTGTACTTATGTTGTAAGTTTAAGTAATAGAGTGATAACTTCTTTTACAGACTGTTCTCCAATGATGCGTCCATCATCTCTCCTGACCAACTGCAGGGCGATGTTGCTGGTAGTGGTGATGAAACACTCATAGATGAACATGATGACTCAGATGAAGACATCATAGAAATTCATTCTATAGCTGATATATTAGTTGTTGATGATGAGCTATTGTCTCCTTCATACATATACATTTCGTCAAACCATCAAAGGTGTGCTTTGCATACATTAAATCTCGTTGCTACTACTTATGTATATAAAGCTTTAAATAACACTTGTATATAAAAAAGTGTCTTGATTAGCAATAGAAAAGTTTAAATCCCATGAAATAAACAGAGCAGAAGCAATGTAGCTGCCGACACAATTGAGAAAAAATATGGGGATTCTTGATTGTCCTTGTCCAACTTTTTGGAATTCAATGTTTGAGGCCCTATGTTGCACAGATAAGTTAATATCTGGAAGTGAGTCAAGTGACTAAGTGCTAGACTGAGTTTTTGATCACCTGGGCATTGTGCAGCTGAATGCAACTGAGAAAAAATATTTATTAATGAATAAGTTCAAGTCATGAAACCTATTGCTAGAGCATTTGACATATTACAGTGTGAGAACAAAGGATTAATGGAACTACTGGTTCCTATCATGCGTGTTTGACTAGCCAAACTGGATGATTTGAACAATAAATGGTTGCAAATTTGTAAACGCCTAGTTGAGGTAATAATTCAAAGCATAGAAACTAGGTTTGCCAATGTGTTCAGCGATGATGATTCAATTATTTGGGCGTGTTTTCATCCTAGCTTCAAGCTCTCCTGGCTTCCAGAAACTTGGAAGGAACAAGTTCAATAACAAACGATTGCAAAGATATAAAAACACATAACACAATATGACACAGAATCACCTAATCAAGATAGCTCGACAGAAACAGAAAATGATGAGGATTATTCAGATGCCTGGAAACAAAAAAGGCAAAACGTACTGGACAAAAAAATGCTTAAGTAGTTGGTGCTTTTCTAGATAAATTTATTGTAAAGTCTGTTCACAATGATGCATTTCCATATGCAGTCTTAAGGTCAGTTATCATTTCATTAAATACAGCTATTCCATCAAGTACCACAGTTGAGAGGGTTTTTCTCAGTTGGAAAAGATGTGCTGAAAGCTAAAAGAGGAGGAATGTCTGATGCAAGCTTCGAAAGAGTTGTTTTCTTGAATTCATATTGGCCTCCCAAAATAATCGTTTTAACACTGCAGTTATTACATGAAGTAAACTCTGTTAGATTATTTGACACTAACTGATAGCATACTTATTAGTTATTTTAGTCATTTGCATTCGTTTTTTCATGTATTGTGTATCGTACATTGCTCTTACCTTGAATATTATAAAGGAAAATAAAACTAGCTCCTTTAACTGTTATTCTAAAACCTTTCAATGTATAATGCATTTTCTTTGTCTTGAGTTCAATGCTTATAGTTTAGTTCTATATACATATACGTAATGTAAATATACATACACATCAAAGAAGGGGGTACATTTCCTTACATTCGACAAGTTAGTTTGACAAAGTGGATCCTTCTACCAACAGTTCAAGCACTTGTGAGACATGGATTACTACCATTCATATTACTGGAACTTTTTCTAAGTTTGAAATTCATTTCTGAATTGTGACTGTAGTTTTTCCACCATATTGTACTATCTGCCATATCAAAGTTTGCTATACAAAGTAAACATATACTAATTTACAAAAACACGAAAATGCTAAACATAAGTTCACATCAGGGCATTGATTTATTTCACATATAATTATTTTCTGTTACTAAAAAGTTTAATGATGATTTTTCAGTGTACAATTGTAGTATGAGGTTACATTCATAGCTAATAAATTCAAAATTGACGTTAAAAGTTAACATTTTTGAGACTATACTTATCACAGATCATTATCTGATTCGTCATCAGAAGTCATACAGATTCTGGTTTCATCTAGTTTTCTCGCACACATCTTTACAGTTGTACAGCTCTATACATGGAAATTCATTTCTTGTACAGCTGCATGCATGGCGCTAAGTCATCCAGTTGCAGTGGATATTCAGCTTCAATGCTGGAGGCTAAAAGCACATTACTGTTACCATGTGTCCATAAATGTCATACCACTCAAAGTGCATATGCTGGGGAAGCATCAGGTACAAGAACTTGGCTGTTTTCCAGATGAAGAATATGAAATTGGACCTCAGCATGTGAGGCCCAAAACTGCCATGAGTGGGAGGTAGCCATTTCCTTTCCACATTTTTGTGTGAGAAAAAATGCCACCTGAGTTTAATTAACATAAATTATTGTATAGCTTGGCAGGAATTCATTTTGCAGATAAAGCATTCCAGTATTGCCATGATTTCTTGAGAAGGAAGCTCTGTAGTCTCTCTTAATGTTGCAAAGACTTTGACTAACCCTTGATAAAACTGTGAAGGCAGGATTATTTGTTTCCCAGCAAACTCTCTAATTGTATTTGTTCCAGTGAATACATGGAAATCAAACACTGCTGCTGGTTCTTCTTCTAACGTTATAAACACATCAGTGATATTGTTGTAACATTGTTTTTTCATTGGGCAGATTTTTAAAAATTACTTGGTGAAAATAATCTGATGCCCAGTCTACACAATGATAACAATATAGTTTATTTCTTTTTAACATTTCTACATTTCACTTGTACACTGTTTTAACTTGTCGACTTAAACTTACAAATTACATTCTAATGAAAATGCCTCATTAATTATACTCAACTACGGCAGATATAACAATACGTTACTGGTACAGTTTCATGATTGAGTAACTGGATGTACTTGATAACTAACATTAATCCAAGTACTTTACTGAAACTAAATACTTTATTGACACTCTATAAAAACAAAACTCACTGATTCACTGTTGGCTTACTAACTGACTGGCCCACTAGTGTTTATATCTTATGTCTCACTTCTAGATATTTATTGGTTACTAGACTTTCTTGTTGCCATTTAGAACCTAGTTATTCTAGACGTACTTTAACACCATGCACCTTCTAGCTAATATCAAAATTCAAACATTAACATATAGCTTACAAATTGCACCCTTCCCTGATTGTGAAATGCCTTCAATAAACCTATTCCAAAAATATAACACTAAACTAAACTGTCCATTTACCAAGTATTTTTGGTGGTTTTCTCTTCCGAAATTCATGGTGTACAGATGAGATGGCATTTTGTCCCCTGTTGTCACTGGTGTTCTGTCACTGGATAGGTGATACAAAGAATTCACTAGCAGCTCCACCCTTGATTATCTTCTGGTAGAGATATTGACAGGAACTTTAGGCTTCTCAGTAGGTTGTGTTCTGCTGTCAAATTATTCTCTGGAGTTGCCCAGTTTGCTATTCTCTCATTGACATACTTCCAAAGATAAACACAGTGGAAGACCTTTATCTTGGATTGCCTCTACTTCCGTATTCTGTAAACCGCATCATTGATTCTGTTGATGTACAACATATGGCCCTTCCCTTTGGGTTTCATCCTTTCTTATAGCAGGAATTGTGTAGCCATACCACATCATCTCAATGAAATCCAGTTTTATCAGCATTAACATCACATGGACAATTCATTTTATAACTGGCTGATTTATGTTTTCCCTAGTAAAGATGTGTATGACATTGATGTTGTTTCTTAATCTTTCTACATATTCTATGTAGGACTCTTTTGAGTGACTACATTCTTGATGAGAGTACAGAAGGTCCAATGGCACTTTAAGATCTCTACCAAACATCAAAGATGAAGGTGTGTTGCTGGTGGTTTCTTGTACTGCTGTACAATAAATAACTCATTAGTAATAATGGAAGATCTTAATCTCACATTTTTTGATGTTCATTAACACAAGTATGCAGTTGTCTTTCTCCACTATGCCACCAGAAGATGAATAAATGGTTGCTATCATGATATTTTTTATCTCAAGGATCTCAAAAATTTGGGCAAACAAGCCTGTTTAAAAACTGCATCCCCAATCTGAGTGAAGTTCCTTAGGCACATCAAATCTTGAAAGAAATCCTCTTTAGAATTTCTGTTTTCTGATTAGGTTAAGCTTTTTTGGGAAATGTGCTAAAAAGTCAGTTATTTATTTTGATTGATAGCCTATACTTATATATTAATGGAACAAATGTTTTTTTATGATATGTTCTTATATTACTACACAAAATATACTCGATAAATAAATATTACAAATCTGGATTTATATATATTACATCAATGAAACTACAGTAAAAATAGGAATACTTTTCTCTTGTATTTATGATACACAATTCAGAATAAATCGAATAGAAACAAGCAGAAACAGCATTTCCAATGCTTTCTAGTAAGTATGCATTTTAATACATGATAAAATACAAAAACCTTTGAAAATAATTAAAAATACTACGAGAAATGGTTTGTCCAACTTAAGTGGGGATTAATGAAATAGTCCATCACAGCAATTATGTGTTTATCGTCACAGTTACTCTGCAGCAGAAGACCAAGCAAATCAGCAGCAACTCTTTCAAGTGGTGCTCCAACACAATACTATTTTAGCTGCCCATCTATTTCTTTCACGGACCTTTTTGCTTAAAGGAGATTTCAAATGTTTCACACCATTTTCTACAGATCCTCGGTATCCAACCCAAAAGAAGCACTCTCTTACTCTCTCTAGTGTCTTCTTGACACCTAAGTGTCCAGCTATTGGAAGGTTGTAGAGTGCTTCAGAATATAGATATTGTGGAGCTACCAACTGTAGTAATTGTTTCTATCTACTGGTATCGTTCCATTTCTGATGCAACAAGTCATTTTTTAAGCATAATGAATCCCAGTGTGCCTAATACATCTTTATCTTTGTGTTATTTGAAATGAGGGTCTATTTTGATCCTATGAATATTTGGTTTCAAACTCGTATCTTGAGCAGCTTTCAGTTGTGCATTGACCACATGTGTTCTTCATCATCAAATGTAGATGTCATATCTTGGATTATATTCTCTTTAAGATAATGTGTCAGTACATCCTTGGTTCTGTTCAAAGTGATAAAAAATTTTAAATTTGTACTCTTGAAGATTTTGGAACCATTTTGGTATTTGGCATTCTAGATTGTGAACATTCATCAGTCACTTCAGAGCTGCATAATAAGTCTGAAGTGTAAACGTCTGTCCATATAGGTAATGTTGGAAATGACATAGAGGTCGAATAACACTTATAAGCTCTTTCTGAGTTGTAAAATACCTTCTTTTTGCAGCATTCATTGCCTTAGTATAGTAGGTAATCACATGTTCTTTTCTGTGTTGTACTTGTGACAAAACTGCTCCTACTGCAAAATTAGTGCCATCTGTATATAAAAGGTGTGCATCTTCCAAAGTTGGGTGTGCTAACATTAGGGTAGTGGACAATTCCTTCTTCAGTTATTTGAATACTTGTTTGCAATAAGCAATCCAACAAAACTTATTTGGCTTTTCTAGTAATTTGTGTAAAGGGTGATGTATACAATTCAAGCAAAATATTGCCCACCATGATAGTCTTTAGAAGAACAGTAGTGAGTGAGCAGCCAACATTGTAGCCCAAGAGAAAAATTTCCCAGTGAAATCTCAACTTGCAGAAAAGCTCAGAGTTCCTGACGAGAAAAACTTCCAGAGGGTCGTCAAGGATAGAGCCACCAGTGAATTCATTTGATAACTACCCAGGAAGAACTCCCCTAATGACAGAATAGCCAGTGACAACAAGGGGCAAGACGCTATCCCATCCATATCTCATGAGCCTAAGTAAACAAAAACCCAAAAGACTTGGTGGATTGGAACTTTAGAGTAGTGTTTAACCTTTTGCTTTAAGATTATTCAAGAGATTTTAGTGTTGTAACTTACATGTTATCTACATGGTGCATGATAAGCCTTGCATACCTAGAGAGTTCTATATTGACGTCAGTTTTCTCGTATGTACAAATAAAGATTATAAATGTGGAATAGTTGTTTCAAGAGTAGAGTGAATTGATAGATAGTTAAGGATATAGTTAAGAAGTTGTAGAGTTATTGCAAGATAGAGAATTGAATCAGTCAATGTGTTTTCATGAAATATTTGGATCTGTACATGCTATCGGACTAGTTACTTTGTGCAAGTAATTTAATTTTACATTCTTCATAGCACTGTTACAGAAGTTGGAACGTCATTTATAGCGTAGGCTTATAAGAATTAACTCTAGTGTACAAGTGTTCAAGAAATGTTAAAGAAGGAAATAAACTAATTTATTATAGTTTAAGTGAGGTGGACTTTAAATTATATTCAGCAGGTAATTCAAAAGAACAACATTACAACAATATCCATTGAGCATGCCTTTTATACAAACACAAACCTTCTTTCATAGTTTAAATCCCTATGGTGATTCAGTATTTTTTTGTGAAGTAAGAAGTGGGATCAGGTTTGGTTTATATATCAGAAAGCAAAAGTTTCATTCGTACATTTTGAACGTTGTTTTTGGGCTTCCATCTGGTACTGAATTCAGCAGTTATACTTCTCTTTGCTCTCATCAAGGCCGGATCTTGAGCATGTGCAGCCTGTGCACTGCACACGGGCAGCCAATAAAAGGAGATGGCTGTTTGGGGGTTCAGCCGTCCCCTTTGACCCCAGGCCATCAGTCTTTCTCTTGTTGGAAATGGTGTTAATTTGGTTAGGTAAAAGTGTTTCAAGAACTGCATCAAAAGTTTTCCAGTCCAATTTATCGTAGTTGTATTCTGGTGGGAGGTTAATGCGTGTATCCTGTTTGCTGATTTGTATAGTAAAGAAAATAGGAAAGTGATCACTAGCTATGTTGGGGTGAACCGTGAAGTTTCAGGAAAAAGGAAGGAGGGGGTAGGGATTATGGCAAGGTCGAGTATGCCATAATTATCTGCGACTGCATGATAATGTGTCAGAGTGTTATCGTTAATGACATACATGTTATTGTTTTCGAGTAGTGTGTGAATGCTGGAGCCTCTAGCTTGGTCCGTAACTGTGAAAGTCAGTGTGTGGGCCATTAAAGTCTCCAACTAAAATGGGTACGGCTGTCTAAGTAGTTTAGTAAAGTTAATGCGATCGGTTTGCTATGAGAACAATACATGGCTAGGATAGAAATGGTTTGATTGTTGTTAATCCGGATGTTACAATAAATGTTTTCGTTAAAAGTTGAATAAATTTCTGATTCAATCTCAATATAGTGAGTTATGTTTTGTTTAAAAAAGATAGCAATGCCTCTGGTTTCATTAGTCTTAGGCATTGTAAATGATTTAAAGCACAGGAATATTAATGTTACTTTCTTCACACCAAACATGCTCGCCCTTTCAGCCGTGGGGGCGTTATAATTAGACGGTCAATCCCACTATTCGTTGGTAAAAGAGTAGCCCAAGAGTTGGCGGTGGGTGGTGATGACTAGCTGCCTTCCCTCTAGTCTTACACTGCTAAATTATGGACGGCTAGCGCAGATAGCCCTTGTGTAGCTTTGCGCGAAATTCATAACAAATAATTCTTTTGCTAAAGCTTCTGACATTATGACAATGACAGCTTAGGGAACTAGTTGTATTTTGTTGTCAGGTTAATTAGTTTGGGTGAAAAAAAAATTAAAATAAATCTTGTCACATATGGGAACATTAACCAGGAAATATCTGTTCAAATAACACGCCTAAGAAGATAGATCATGATCTGCCAAAGCAAGCATACAGGGCGCCGGCGGGCTTCTTCCTTTCTCAGCTGTTTATCCTAATATCTTATTGGCTGGCTTTTCCCAAATACCAAGAATAAAATCCAATAAACAATGAAATTTTATGTACGTTAGGCTGATGTAAACATTTGAGTGCTGTTCTCCAGTCTGCTCCTTGTTTAAGAAAGGTACATGTTTACTGTTGTCCATAGAGTTGTACATTTTTTTAAAGATTTTATCGATGATATACGAGTGTGAATCCTTTTTCTCATGTAGAAATAAACATTAAAGAACAGTTACATATATAACCTAAGTCAGGCTAAATGGCATAACGGACAGGCCTAAAAGATTTAGTTTATTTTTTGATCAAATGTTGCTACAGTTTATTTCTTTGTTCTGCCTCGTAAAGAACACTATCATTGTACTATTCCTGGGTAGTCTAATAAACCAGCATGCACACATGCAGCGAAAATATATTATTTATTTATTGCTAGATATTTGTAGTTTACATTATTATACCATATTCTCCATTTTCTTGGAAATTAATTTGTAATTATTATAAATACAAAAGTTCATTCATACTAATGCACATAATAATATGAAAAAAATCTATTTATAAATTCATTTAAGATTTTAAGTAATTACTTAGTGTAAGAAATAGGTGTTTGAAAGTATCTGAGTAAATAGCCTTATTTGTGCCAGTCCATATGTGTAATAATGTATTGGTATATATTATCAATTTATCTATTTATATATTGTTGGGTATCTGCTTGTTTGATAATTTCCGTAAAAATTCTTTCCGAGAAACTTCAGCGATACAAGTCCTTTCTTAATTAAAACTAGTTTATTCTTTCTCGTT
>NW_013672156.1:0-8449 GCF_000517525.1 Limulus polyphemus
ATTTTTTAATTTTATTTTGTAACTTTAGTATTTTTTAATGTTTATAATTTTTAAGTTTATTGTATAAGTTTATTTTGTAAGTCTAGTATGGTTTTGAGTTTATTGTATATAATGTTTATAATTTTTAAGTTTATTGTATAAGTTTATTTTGTAAGTCTAGTATGGTTTTGAGTTTATTGTATATAATGTTTATAATTTTTAAGTTTATTGTATAAGTTTATTTTGTAAGTCTAGTATGGTTTTGAGTTTATTGTATATAATGTTTATAATTCTTAAGTTTATCGTATAAGTTTATTTTGTAAGTCTAGTATGGTTTTGAGTTTATTGTATATAATGTTTATAATTTCTAAGTTTATTGTATAAGTTTATTTTGTAAGTCTACTATGGTTTTGAGTTTATTGTATAGTCTAATATTGTTTCAAGTGTATTTATAAATAAAGTATTGTTTTAAGATTCAGACAGTTATGTGTACAAACTTATATAGAGTTGTCCATATTCTTTCAAGGTACTCTTTTTCTTCGATTAACATTTATAAACAAGTTAAACACCTTTAATTCTGTGCAGTATTCAATCTTTCTGCATGACGACTATGTTCGTAAAACTTTTAACTTTAACTTTTTCTGAATTATTTTTCACTCAGTCTCTATCATAACCGTTGACTCTATTTATTGTCCACTTTTTCTCTTAATGCAACTTTACCTTCTGTTGTTTTGAAGACATAAAAATCTCTCGTTTATTTCAAGCGACTTCACATCCAAAGTTAACGGATGGGATCGTATTCCATTAGAGTTCATGGTGAACTACTACTACGTGTTAATGATTAAAGTGGATGACATGAATTTCGGTCAATTATTCTGTTTATTTCATTCTATCGATATTTAATAATAAGATTTTTTATTCGTCTTTAAGATAGTACATTCTCATATAAGCACTTATCATAACAATGAGTTTTTCAGAAACATATCTAGTATGTGAAGAACTTTTTTAAAAAGCTACTTATTCGCTAAATTCTATATGACAAATATTCTGCCGCGTATCAATAGGTATTATATTAGTATAAAGTTTGTATAGACCTTGTTTTCAATAGGTCAGTGATCAAATGTAAGTGACGAACTTACAAACTTAACCAGGTTTATCTGTCCACGTCAAAACGTGTAGAGTCTAATGATGATTCATCGAAAAACCAGAGTATGCGTAAAAGGAAAACATGTTTATTGTTCAATTTAACGCAAAGCTACTCAAGAGCTATTTGTGTTAACCGCCCCTATTGTTGAAGTGATAAACTAAAGAGAAACCAGGTAGTGTACACCATCCACCGGCAACATTACGCCATTCTTTACCAGTCAATAATGGGATTAACAGTTACATTATAATTCTCTTACGGCTAAAAGGGCGAGCATGTCCGACGACAGGTTTTGATCTCGCGATTTGCAGATTGCCAATCAAGCACCCCAATAATCAGGCTATGCAAGGCCAAAGGAAAACTTACATAATATCAGAGTTAATGGTTAATAACAACTTGTTTGATTATATTTCTCCAAGAAAATAAAGTTTGCTACGTTTTATAAGACGAAACAGAACAACTTTGACAGTATTTCATTCATTCGTAACACAGCCGTAACTAGAAAAACAAATCAATACAATCAGAATAAAACGAAGGACTATTACTTCTTTGCATTATTTAACAAAGACTTTTCAAGCTACAGTGTTACGGGCCAGCCATAACAAGTAACACATTTAGTTTCATTTTTTCAGCTTTGATATAATAATTGGGGTACATCGGAGAAACAGAAATGCATTTTTGGGGCACTTAAAAACAAAGATCCTCAGAAACTTACATTGGAGTTCCATTTACAAATAGGTATTCCTTAAAACATCAAAAGAAAGAAATGGATGGTACATTTAATATCATGTTAAACACTTTCATGCAAAATATTTTTACAAGATAAATCTTTTGCCAACAGACGAAGTTAATGCTTTGGATCCAGTGATGTTTTATAGCAAGTTAATTTTACTGATTTTTCAGTATGTATGTAATTGATCTAAATTAAGCATCCCTTAATTTATGATTTAATTAAATTAATCCTCACCAAGAGTTCCAACCTTTATGTGTTGCTTCCTTTTGATAATCCTGAACTCTCTTAGTGCTAGAACTTTTTTTATACATAATAGAAACAAAAGACGCATGCCTTATTATCTAATTATCTATCTGAAACTGGTAAGTTTGGGAAGTTTTTCTTGGTGGTATAAAATTCTAAACGTGTATGGCAGTTCTCTAGCCTGGAATATATGACAATAAAAGAGCTATGCGTTATTTTAAAAACAAAATGTCATTCGTCCATAAATTGTTTGATGCGTGTAAATAATATATATATATATCTGTAAACTTGGTTTATTTTACATTTAGACTTATTACTTTGATATTACTTGATTAAGCCAGAAGACACTATGTTTTGAAAAACAAAATCACATTCTACTGTGATTAACAAAAATAGAAAAGTGTATATCTTTTCGAACATATCGTCCATATTTAATATACATAACGCCCACTGTCGAAGTGTTTTAATAACATACGTGGATAACTAATCTTGTGTGTTTGTGTGTGTGGATCTAAACCAGTAAGGTAACTACTAAAGGTTAAACGAGGAATTCCCGATATTGCCAAATAAGATGGCTAATGAATCTAAGTTTCAAATGGACAGCAACTGTCTGTTGTAGAAACCTACAAATGTAGAGGACGACGTTTCGAAAGTTTTCCGCCTTTCGTCTTCAGCTAATTGTGGATAATCCGTCAGTTCTCAGTTTATCTAAAATCCTTTGAAAATATGGTTAAAATTTATTATTTTAATTTTTTATGACGAAATTTATTACTGCCAATTATTTTACCAAGATTGTCACGTATAATGTTTTCATTCTCTATTCAAGATTTTTAATCAAAATACCTGACACTCCAACCCCCAGTAGCTCGGAGGCTTATACCGCTAACAGTTGGGTTTCAATACTCGTGGATGGCACATCATAGATAGCCCATTTTGTACACTTGTGCTTAACAACAAACAAACAAACAAAGTCAAAATACCAGAGACAAAGAATGTAACCTGCCAATAATGTTTAAACATAACGCATGATTCTGATTATTAATGTGCAAGAAAAAGGTTTAATTAAAAATAACTTTCAGATTTACAACCCTAAGAAAAAGTTTGGCTTGTAAATTTGAGGACGTCAATAATACACTACAGATTTAAACTACCAGCTAGCCTTTTCGTCTCTCTTTCATTTTAGTTTTTGAATTGTGGCTCTTACTCACTTACCTATTTAAATAAACAAAAATAAAATTCTGAGAGATAAAGTAACACAATTAATTTAATTCTAGAATTATCGGTGGGATACATATGGTCCCCATTGGTTTTTAAACATGTTTTTCAAACAAGCTATATTCCGAATTGTTTGTGAGTCCAAGTGTTTGCTGGTTACAGATTCCCTAAAAATATATAAGTCACAAAAAAATAAACAAAACACTGTAACTAACCCACTAATTTCTGCTAAGGCACGTTATGTGTTAATATTTTACACAGAAAGTGAGTGGTTTCACTCAATATTTTAACTAGTTCTTTACACCGAGCGAAAACATAAAATTATTCTGATAGTGAACGGTATAACATGAAGCTGCTAATATTAGGTTTAAAAACAGTGAACACAAATTTTTAAATTAAGAGTATGTCTCCTTAGGAAACATACCAACAGAAGAAGAAGTGAGTATAGTCCTAATGTAACCACAATGCCTTAAGGCTTACGGTGACATAATGTAGTGTAATATTCAGTATGTTAGGATTGTGAGTCATGATATTATGGATTTCCCAGTCAGTCATATTTTTTCTCTCAGACGTGATTTGCAAGACCTGGAGAAGTTGCACGTGCTTAATAAATTTGATTTTTGTGTCAACGAGTTCTAGTTTTATAGGTCTGTCCTGTTTCACTATAGTACGTAGTCAGAATAATATTTCTAGTCTACGTTACAAAGAACTTGAAAGGGTCATTCTGGATTATAATTGTAAGATTATAGTAGCAACCATTCGCATTACCTCGTTTGAAAAGATGCTTTTGTTTCAGAATTTTCGCGCTAAGTTACACAAGATTTATCTGTACATAGCTATTCCTAATTTTGAGTTGGTAGATTAAAGGGAAGGCAGCTAGTCAACTCTTGGTCCATTCTTGTCTAATCAAATAGTGAGGTTTGACCATCACTCTTATAACGCACCCACGGCCCCAAATTGCAGAACGTGTTTTTGCTTCAACGTACTACGATTACGAACTATGAACACTCGGATTCCGGGGACGCTAACTAATAAGCCATATCAAACCAAAAATGTTTCTTTAGTATATAGCTTTATGTATAAAATTGGTCGAGTATCCGATCTCTCCAAGGATTATGTTTCTGTCACTGTTTTATTGATCAACCGTAAAAAATGTGACTGTACCCTAGAAATTACTTTTTTACCACCGCTGTTTTATATACGAAGGATGACAGGAACGAATATTTAAACATCGATACCTATATGCTGTTTTTTATCGTTTGTTGATAGTTGACCATTTTCTGATCAATAAATTGTGACATCTACAAGCAATAAAAATGTCGTTTGTTTTTTCACGAAGAGTTCTAAAAGATCAGTAACTATTGATTTATTTATGATAAAGAATGGATCATTGAAAACATTTTCTTCAACATTTTGAATGTATAATAATACTTAAACTTTTCCTCTTCGGCATGTTCAATTACAGTATCACTTACAGTGTAAACTGATGAACCCTTAAAAGTCACAGTTTGATTCCCACCCTCTCTCCCCCAGCTGAAACAATTGTAGCTCACAAACAAAACTGTCATTACTTACAAATATCTCCAATTGTTCAATTTATTTCTCAAAGACATTCGCCATTATTAACAATCTTAAAAACCAAGTCTAAAGGTTTTCAAGCAAACAGTGACTTAACAATGAAAGAAACCGTGATATCTGAATCAATCACATGTAATGTTGACACATTTTCAACAAATCATTTAGAATGAATTACAGGATAATCAGCGTCAACAACAAGTGTGAAAATGACACTTTTTGGATATTTCAATAGGTTTTTACCAGTGAAAGAAAGAAGAAGGAGTAAGATGATGACCATTTTATGAACGTTAGAAGTGCTGGACAACAAACATCAAAGGAGCAAAGTGCTCAAGATAAAAATGTTGTGCATTACTTGTGGAAAAACAAACATCGATTACGATAATCTTAAAAATTAGCTAAATGTCTGATGGTGGTACCGGTTTCGGCTGCTGGAAGTTCTTTCACCGATATGAACCGTATTTAAAATAAGCTGAAACAAGGTAGGACAAGACACGCTTCATAACTGCATGAAGATTGGCATCGAGTGACCTAATGTATTTTCAGACACCTTGTTGTCAAGGTTTATCGACTTATATGCACGGAAAACCAAGACGCGTTTGTTTTCTTTAAGAGTAGCTACAGTGAACCGTCTGAACATATTCTCGGTAATGTTTTTTTCTTTTTTGCAAATTCGTAAAAATTATATATAAATATCATAACCAATAATAATAAAATATATCATTGTAAATTTGTGAAGTCAAATATTTTAATTAAAGTACAGTATTTTCCATTTTGTCGAATTTTGATTTTAATTTATTCCCCTCAGCTTTACGTCCCCCACTCCCAGGTGGAAAGGTCTGGATTCAACACTGTCTCGGAGTCACAGTCCGGGCACACTAACTAGTAAGAATACGCCTGGTCTTTTTGCCGTACGTAAAAATCCTTTTGTAATAAATTTCTAAACATCTAAAACGTTTTAACGTCAGATCTGTATATCTATTATGAAATATTTTGGTTAAACCTAAATACTCAACTGATATCGAAAGGCGAACTAACTGTTTATAATGTGTCTTGTGTTACCAAAAGCATCTAACCTATATAAAAAGCCTGTGTATCACGTCACATCACGCTTGATTTATTGAAATAGTAGGAGTCATAAAAGCCTAAATGCATTTATCCAGATAGAATAATTTGATTACTGTAATAGAACTATCTGTTGTCTGTTGCATGTCCATGTAACTACTTCGCAGAGTGTGGTTGGATCTTTACCAAATTTGGTATGGGGGTTCATTGGATTTATGGGAGATACACACAAATTTTCAGTTTTGCATTTTTTACCACTGCTTCTTCCCCAGTTGATGGATCTTCACCAAATTTGGCATGAAGGTTTATTTGGTCCATGCGGAGATACATACAAATACATACATTTCGTGGTTTGCAGTTTTTATGGGCGTTTTTTTACAATTACATATATGGGAAGCAACTTTTCATGTCCTAAGATAACTTTTCATTAATCATGAATTTACATAACTTCCGTCCAGGGGACGGGTACTCCAGCTAGTCAACAAATATTTTTCTAATTTTGTTGTCTATACATTTCGTTTTATGCTTTCAGTACATAAAGTAAGAACATTATTAGGTTGTACTTGAGTTGCTAACCAACATGACATAAAAGCCATTGTTGAAACTAGCTTTTCTATGTATTAGAAGTTGTTAATCTAACTGATTTTTACCAACAATTACTCTATGAATATGCCACGAATTCATTTCATGAATGATCTTAATTTTGATTGGTTCACAATGGACTTTACGGACGTTTGACTGCTTCGACTGCACTTTTCTGCCCCTTTGTTGGTCAAGCTTGATTTCATAAAATATATTTATTTCAGTTAGCTATGGAATGCGAGGTTAGGGTATACTATGGGGTGGGGGTGGTAGTACTTGCCCTGTCATTTTTGACGGTCTATAAGCTAATATTAGTACAATAATAAAGAACATAAAAATTATATTCAAATATACCCCCTAAAAATTCTTCAGGTTTTTATTATTATTCTCAAGATAAAACCACATAAATGATTTGGAAAAAATATTGCTATAACTGAACATAGAAATTATTTTGATAGAGATAATCTTGGGGAATTGCGGCATCGATAACACTGGTCAACAAATGTAAACTTTTCTTTTGTTTCTTTATTGCAAGAAGGTATGTTTTTTATATAAAATGAACATGCTGATTACAGAGTATCTAATTTTACGTGTCACGTATGGTTTGGGTGAAATGTGCCAAGTATTTTTTTCTAATAGCATACACATAGTTTTCGGGCTTCTTGAGAAGTTAAACTATAGAGACAGAAATATTATTCATTATTTTATTTTATTTATACCAAACAGAAATATTGTTTATTTTATTCACACGAAACAGAAATATTGTTTATTTTATTTATATAAATAATAAATATTGTTTATTTTATTTATATAAAACAGAAATATTATTTATTTTATTCGCACGAAACAGAAATATTGTTTATTTTATTTATATAAATAAGAAATATTGTTTATTTTATTTATATAAAACAGAAATATTGTTTATTTTATTTATATAAAACAGAAATATTGTTTATTTTGTTTATACAAAACAGAAATATTGTTTATTTTATTTATACAAACAGAAATATTCATAAAACAAACATTTGAATTGTCACTGTGATTAGCTAATGAGTTTTATTTATAGCTTGCATCAAGGCTTTCTGCCACTGTTCCAGCCAACACAGTCGAATTCCACTTGTCCTGGTAATGATTTTACATGAAAACAATGTCTTTGTGAAACCTTTCATCATGTTCATCACTAATGTCACCAAGTTTGGATGGGAAAAAATCCAAATGAGAATGGAGAAAATGGATCGTCAACTATTTATCATTTTTTAAACTTTCAGTGCTGACTGAAGAAAAGAAACCTTTTTCAATGAAAACGACAAACAAATTCAGATAAATGTTAATTTATTCTACCCGACGTTTCGGCTTACGCCTCTTTCAAGGGTCTATGAGAGTCACAGATTACAAAACTGATTTTAAATGATGTGTAAGAAATTACGCGTGGTGGTTGTTGAAAGAGAAACAAGAAGTATATTGTAGGTTAAACCATTGAAGACAACAATATATATATAGAAGAGGAAGGTTGTTTATTTGTCTGTTTTGTTCGCTATAGGAAACAAAGCAGTTGAACTTACAAATTTTAAAATAACTTCATAATAGCCAGTTTTTTACAAGAAATTTAATGGTGCTATTTATTTTGTATTTGGTGTAGTATTTAATGTCGAAATTGACAAGTAATGATTATTGTACCATTTTTTTTGTAATAATTTTTTTGTAATAAACATACAAACATAAGCACATTTTGCACATAGAAAGCGTTATGGCGGGAGACACTCAGATCACCTTGCTGTCAATTCAGTATTTATAAAAACCGTTTTCTTTAAATAGTGTGAAGTGGTTTCATAAGTGATTTACTAACTTTGTGAATTGCAAATTATTGTTTAGTGATATAGGTGATTATGCCACCCAAGGAATGCCCTTTCTAA
>NW_013672156.1:8498-9502 GCF_000517525.1 Limulus polyphemus
CAAGAAACACCCTTTCTATGGAAAGTCTTCTGCCACTAAATGAATGCAAGCACAAAGAGCAGCTGGAACAGAAGAAGAATGCAATCAAATACTTCAAGCACAAGCTGTGAGACAGGCTGTTCAAATACAGGAAGAGACTTTGGAACAACGTAAAGTTAAACTTCGAGCTCAAGCTGAAAGGCATGCTACTCAAAGACAGCAAGAAACTGTTGAACAGCACAAAGCCAGAGTTCAGTCAGAATCATCAAGGCAAGCTGGATACAGATAACAAGAAACTTCTGAACAACGTCAAACCAGACTTCAAGCACAAAAATTAAGACAAATAACTTACAGAGAGCAACAAACAGAGGAGCAACACGATGTACGACTTCAGGCTCAAACACGATCTAATTTCAAATAAAGCTTTGTTTAATTAAATGCTTTTTTATTTCTCGCATCACAGCTTTTGTCTACTTACTGAATAATTTGCTGAAAAAATACTGATCTATACAATTCAAATCTAAATTTTCACCTTTCAACGCCGGGTAACTCAGCTAGTATTATAATATATACTGATGTAGATACAACGTTTCGGGCAATGTCCTTCTTCAGATATCTCTAGTTGAACAGTAAAGCCGTAAACGAAAAAATTCTAAATCGAAGGTCGCTTGACAATAAATTACAACAGTAAACAAACAGTGCACAGTTTACTTGTTTTAAAATAATATATTAACACATTCGCTGCTACTTACCCCACCGGTTGGTTACAACCGACTTTTAGTTATGGACTGCATGACACACCGATGGGTCACAGACAAGTATGTTTCAAAGCCAAATTTCTCTTGTGACATATGAGTTTGACACATCGTGACTGCTCCTTGGCACCTATTGAATGTTTAATTTTATTTATAATTAATTTACTATGGGGTAGAAAATGTGTTAAAACAAGTCATATATATATATATATATATATATATATATATACATAATAGTTACGTTATGTCGTTGTTGTATATACTACTAGT
>NW_013672156.1:10502-13668 GCF_000517525.1 Limulus polyphemus
GCCACCTCACATCAGTATGCAGTAAAATAATGGAATGCTCAGAGTCCATCTCATCATAAAAAGCTTTGAACAAACGATGATTTAAAGCTCGGGCCCGAATGAAGTTAACAGCTTCAACAACTTTCTGGAAAACAATTTTCAGATTTTCAGGAAGAGTTTTTGCAGCTAATGCATGTCTGTGAAGAACACAATGCGTTGTTTTCACATGGGGTTACTCTTGCTTCACAAGTGCAGTGAAGTCTGATCTCACTCCCATCATGGCTGAAGCTCCATCAGTACAGATTGAGCCAACAATGTCCCATGTGAGATCGTTCTTTTCAAAGAAGTCTTGTATTTTCTGCATTATATCAATAGCCTTTGAGGTTTGTTCGAGAGGTTCACAAAAGAGAAATTCATTTTTTAGTTCTTTTCCACATATGTAACGGATAAAAACAGGAAGATGTGAAAAATTGGCTACATCACAGGATTCATCAAGTTGTAAAGAGTTTTTTGCTGGACTAGATTTGATCTGTTCAATAACTTCTTGACAAATATCTTGCGACATTTCTATAATACGCCGATGAATTGTGTCATTAGAAAGGGGAATGGCCTGAATCTTCTGTTTTTTCTTTATTCCCACATACATGTTCAACCATGTCTAAGGCACAAGGTTTAATCAGCTTCTCGGCTATGTCATGAGGTTTCTTTGCCTTTGCTATTTGCATCGCTACATAATAGGAAGCTGCAAGCATTGGTTTCTTCTCAGATACGAAACCAAGTTTGGGCAGTGTTCCTGCAGCCCTAAACCTAGCTCTCGTTGCCTCAAATGTAGCACGGTCATCAGATGCATGGGCAGGATGTGTAGTTTCCAGATGCTGTTTCAATATTGAAGGTTTCAGTGACACTGAGGCTTCTCCACACCATCCACAACAATGAAGTCAAAACCATTTTGTACATATGAATCCGGGTATGTACGTTTCTTGGAGATGACAAAGTCTGAAAAGAAATAATTATGAATTAGTATAGTGACTGTATAGGACTGAACAGGATTGACTGACACTCTCCCTTCCTCCCCCTCCTCCCTCTCTCCCTCACGCATTCACGCGAGCACACACACACACACACACACATTTTACAAAATGAAATTTAATTGAATTATTATTCAGTCATTAGGTACATCAATTATTTACCCCCTGCCATGTAGTTTTTTTACCCCCAAGGGGTAAATTTACCCCTGGTTGAGAATCTCTGAGCTAGATCGTCACTCTTTTTTCAAAGTTTCTAGTTACTAATAAGCTAAATAGTCATCTTTTCTTTGAAAGTTTCTAGTTGCTAATAAGTTAGATCGCCACTCTTTCTTTCACAGGTTCTAGTTACTAATCTTTTCCGAGTAAAACGTTTTTTTGAGATGTAACTCTTCATTTCAACAAATATAGGAAATACTTTTTAAAAAATCAATTATTAAAAGGTAATTAGTTTTTTCTTCCTTTGTATCTCTTTAGTGAATATTATATGCGTTGAGAATATTTTTACTCTCCTACACTGTATCTCTATAATTTAGAAACAGTTAACCCATACAACAAACATTACATTCAGGTGACCACATCACGTTGTGCTCCTTTAGATGGTATGATGCTGGAAACCCCACGTGAGAACGTGTTAATATAACGCTAATAAAAACAAGAAGTAATAAATAATAAACAAATAATCATTAAAAATATTTGTGGTATTAAAAGTGTGCACACAGAGTGAGAATAAAAACGTCCTTTAGGTATACTTCTAATACATTACAAAATATAGTAATCATAAACACAATAGTTTAAAGTTTAACTATAATCATTTTGAAAACATTATAGTAATTTTTATATTTTTATCCAAACTAATGTACTGAACAAATTTCAATTATGTATTTATATTGTAACCTATACCATACTTACGTACTTACATATTCGTTATGTATTTTATCGTAGGTTAATAGCTCATCTTAAAGGAAAAGTCCACCTTTTCTTGTTAAGTGATAATTTTGTCGCGAACGTGGACGTAACCTTTCAATAGATAACCAGACAATAAAATATATACATTATTCATAAAAATCAGAATTTATAACTAAAGCATTTTCAAAACATTTGAACAATTTTTATCGTTTTTTGTTATTCAAAATAAGGTATTGAAAAATTTCAGAAATATATGTGTATATTGTATGTTCGCTAAAGTATGAAACTTATAAACCAGTTATGTATCTTGTAACAGATTGCTAGACCGCCTTAAAAGAAATGATAGAATTGTTGTAAGTGGTAATTTTGCATTGATCGGATACGGGACCTTTCAGTAGTTAACCTGACACTAGAACGCTCTATCTCCCTGATCGTAATCTACTTAATTAATGGTTTAAACTGAGCGACGGATTATAACAGTCGCTCTAAACATGAGTGAGGTTTGAAATATGAAAAACAAGTGTTTTTTACACGTATTAAAAGATACAATAAGAAGGAATTAGCACATGAGACATGGGAAAATATATCAGAAACCCAAACATTTATAACAAATAAGGATAAGCTTCAGTATATGCATACGAATGGCCAAATTGAACCGATTATAGAAAGGAATTAATTTACCTTATCTAAAACTTACGTTGTTGCCTCTGTCTGTGTTTTACTCTGGAAATACTTTACTTTTTATTTCCAACTAGCTACCTCTGAAATGGACGGTATAGTTTCCTTCATTAATATGGAAACACCCTGTTTTGAAGTGTCACTTCCGTTATTGGTGATGTTTATATATTTGTTTTATAAAAACTATTATTGAAGTAATTAGAAATAGTGGTTATTATATTTGAAATATTTGTTGGTAACTTCATCACTAAAGTATTCAGTTCTTCTCACTGGATCATGTTTAATTGACTGGATCAATTCTTTAATACTCTATATATGCTTTCCATTTACTTGTGGAAGTTTTTAATTAAGCACAAAGCTAAACGATGGGCTACCTGTGCTCTGCCCAGCACGGATATCGAAAACCGATTTATAGCGTTGTAATTTTGCAGACATACCGCTGTGCCACTGGAGAGCACTCTTGTGGAAGTAAACAGCTATCCATCTCCAGACGAGTCACGGGTCAAAGGCCATGTCATCTCATTTGTTGACTCGCATTCAAAATTTTATAGAACTACCATTTCATGAATTTATGT
>NW_013672156.1:14646-15628 GCF_000517525.1 Limulus polyphemus
GAACCCGTACAGAGATTTTGTTAGTAAAAAATAACAGATAAAATATAAAGTTTTTTCGTAAGAAATATTTGATAACTATCTGGACGTTATAAATATTTCGCATCTTGGATAGGCAACATACGAAAAGAAAAAAAAAAAGCATGACAAAAACATTGTTTAACAAACCTTAAGACTTAATAAAATAAAGTATATTTTGCGTATGAAAGCATTGTGATTTTTACTGATAATCTGCCAAATTTCGTTAACATACGCTTACTAATTTAAAAGTTATAGTATGAAGACTGTAACAAGCACAAAATGGTTACGAGGTCGGTCCTAGGGACCGAGACCGCGCTGAAAGAGATGTATTCGGTTGCCTTCTATCTGCTGTATTTTTAAATTACGGACGACTATGCTTGAACGAAAGGTCTATGACCTGGCCATTTATTCCTTGTGTCATATTAAATTTGAAATATAAATTTGGTTTCCAAGACAATTACAGAAACAATAATTATAGTAGAGCAATGAAATTTCTTGAAAAATATAAGAAATTGTAAAACATACCACAATTTTTACGATTTGACTTTTTCTGAGCAAAATATTAAGAATAATACTAAATATGGACAGAAACACACAGATGTAAGCTACTTTATTAGTATGGATTTCAGGTATATTGATAATAATTTATTCGCGGTTACCAACATGAATTTATGAATTTAGTCGTATTACCCTATCTATATAGGTTTATAGTTTTTCTAACAACTAGATTGTAAAGAAGAAGCTTCACACGTGCATGATAAATAAATAAATAAAATCAAAGTTCAATAAGAGATAAGCCGTATCTTAATAAAAACAGGTACCTTAAAAGGATACACTCAATAGCGAGGATATACTGTTATTAAAATTTAATGTCGGCGTTTTATGACTCTCCTTGACTTCAGTCCCGCAGATTTTAAACGATTTCTTACTGTTCTGGTTGACAGATTACGACCAGGTAACCACT
>NW_013672156.1:16628-21133 GCF_000517525.1 Limulus polyphemus
TCCAGGTGTATATGTCCTTTTATAGATTGTGTAATATATTGATAGACTTATATATATAGAAAGTGTGTATAATAGGTTTTCTCATTTGCACACTTTGTATTTCGACACCACTGATGGTGATTATACAGATATCTGTCTATATATAGATAGAAAATGTGTGTAATATGTTGTCTAATTGAACAATGTAGTTGCGTTCTAGTATTAGTGGTTCTATAAATACACACACACACACAGGTATATATACAGATATATATAGATATATCATTTTATAGAGAGTGGGTGTAATATGTAGTCTAATTGAACAATGTAGTTGCGTTATAGTATTAGTGGTTCTATAAATACACACACACACAGGTATATATAGAGATATATATAGATATATCATTTTATAGAGAGTGGGTGTAATATGTTGTCTAATTGAACAATGTAGTTGCGTTATAGTATTAGTGGTTCTATAAATACACACACACACAGATATATATAGAGATATATATAGATATATCATTTTATAGAGAGTGGGTGTAATATGTAGTCTAATTGAACAATGAAGTTGTACGCTAGTGTTAGTGGTTCTATAAATATACATATATTATATGGTATGTATATTATTTTATAGAGAGTATGGGAAATAGATTGTCTAGTTGGTAAATTTGATGTTGCTACACAAGTTCTATACAAGTTATACACAAGTTATATACAAGTTATACAGTTTTATACATTCTAGTTGGTAAATTTGATGTTGCTACACAAGTTATATACAAGTTATACAGTTTTACACATATATTATATGGTATGTATATTATTTCATAGAAAGTATGGGAAATAGATTGTCTAGTTGGTAAATTTGATGTTGCTACACAAGTTCTATACAAGTTATACACAAGTTATATACAAGTTATACAGTTTTATACATTCTAGTTGGTAAATTTGATGTTGCTACACAAGTTATATACAAGTTATACACAAGTTATATACAAGTTATACAGTTTTATACATTCTAGTTGGTAAATTTGATGTTGCTACACAAATTATACAGTTTTATACATATATATTCTTCTATTGACAAGTTCATGGTTTGACGTCAGTAATGTCGGTTGTGTTGAAATTTATTTTCTTCTCTATAAAGTTTCTATAAAACACGTGGTATAATTGACAGATTTTATGTTTTCACACTGATTACTCAGACATAAATATCTCCTTTTATAGAAAGTGTGTATAATAGATAGTATAATTGACAGATTTTATGTTTTCACACTGCTAGTGGTGATTACTCAGACATAAATATCTCCTTTTATAGAAAGTGTGTATAATAGATAGTATAATTGGCTAATTTCTTGTTTTCACACTGCTAGTGGTGATTACTCAGACATAAATATCTCCTTTTATAGAAAGTGTGTATAATAGATAGTGTAGTTGACAGATTTTATGTTTTCACACTGCTAGTGGTGATTACTCAGACATAAATATCTCCTTTTATAGAAAATGTGTATAATAAATAGTATAATTGGCTAATTTCTTGTTTTCACACTGCTAGTGGTGATTACTCAGACATAAATATTTCCTTTTATAGAAAGTGTGTATAACAGATAGTGTAATTGGCTAATTTCTTGTTTCCACATTCGTAGTGGTGATTACTCAGACATAAATATCTCCTTTTATAGAAAGTGTGTATAATAGATAGTGTAATTGGCTAATTTCTTGTTTCCACATTCGTAGTGGTGATTACTCAGACATAAATATCTCCTTTTATAGAAAGTGTGTATAATAGATAGTGTAATTGGCTAATTTCTTGTTTCCACATTCGTAGTTGCGGTTCTATACATTCATATATATATTATTCTATAAATTTGTGAGTGACGGGTAGCCTATTTGGCAGATTTGAGCTTTCGACACCAGTACTTTTGTACAGTTGATGTAATAAGTAGTGTTATTGATATATTTCGCGTTTCAACTACAGTATAGACAGTTTTTAGATATATATACAGTTCCGTGCAAAAGTGTTAAGACAAAGTCAAAAATTAGATTTCAATTGTTTGATTTCGTATTTTGATGTCAGTAGTATCGTTTCTATTAATTTGTATATATTTCTATAGAAAAAGCCTATGAAACAGCTAGTACAATTGGCAGATTTAGTGTTTTGACAACGTTTTTGGTGGTTAAACATAATAGACTAATTAGGATATTTCATGTTTCGCCGGTAGTAGTGGCGGTTCTACGCAAATATATCTCCTTATTAAAGGGTGTGTGAGAGGTTGTGTAATTGACAAGTGTTGATGCCAGTAATGGCGGTTACTTAAATATATATATATCTTTCTATAGACATTCGAAATAGGTTGAATTATTTGCTGATTTCCTGTTTTAAGGCCATTAATGGCGGCTTAATAGATATTTATAATTTTCTGTAGAAAGTGTGTGTCATATTAGTGGAATTATAAGATTTCATGTTTCGATGCCAGTATTGGACGGAAGTTATGTAAATTCATGATTAATGAAAGGAAATCTTAGGACATTAAAAGTTGCTTCCCTTATATATATTTGTAAAAAACGCCCATAAAAACTGCAAAACACAAAATGTGAAACCGCAAATTTGCATGTATCTCCACATGGTACCAAGAAACCTTCATATCAAATTTGGTGAATATCCATCAGCAGGAGACGAAGTAGTGGTAAAAAACGTCTATAAAAACCACAAAACGCAAAACTGAAAATGAACCTCCATACCAGGTAAAAATCCATCCATACCTTGCGAAGTAGTTACATGGACAGACAACAGACAGTACTATTATATTTATATAAATATATGTTCTGTAGAAAGTAGAAAATATATATTCCCATTTATAGAAATTTTGTATAATAAGCATCCTGTCTAATTTACAGATTTAGGTTTCGACAGAGAAGTGTCGGTTCTATAGATAAACAAGTAACAAAAAAATGCAAAAATTAAGTATGATGTAGGGATGGCAACGCCAAAAATCGAGGAAACAAGGTAGGGATGAATACACAAACCATACAAAAGTCCCTACTTAAGTAGCCAGTAAGTATTGAGTCAATCTTACAAGCTTATGGTTATTAGTTACTGTAAATCTGTATAGCACTAGTCAGTTTAAATGTTTTATTCAAACCTGAATTCATGCAACTGACAGGAATTCGGCATTTAGTTGTATATAAAAGATTTTTGTATAGTTTTCTGTATTCATTCCTACCTTGTTTCTGTTCTTTATGGCATTGTCATTCCTACATCACACTTAATACTTGCAAATGATTGTTTTCATTACTTGTTTTCCCTCTTTTTTAAACAATTTCTTTGAAGTTGGTTGATAAGTGAACATTTGTTTGTTTGTTATAATTCAATGATAATATATTTTGCTAATATCATATCAGTTTTGTGAGTTTCTTCATTGAACTTGGCCCCCAGTGGCACAGCGGTATGTCTTTGGACTTACAACGCTAGAATCTGGGTTTCGATACCCCTGGTGGGCAGAACAGACATAGCCCATTGTGTAGCTTTGTGCTTATTTACAAACAAACAATCATTGCACTTGTAGAATGACCTCAGATACTGATATTATATCCAAAAATTGGCTACAATAGATTAGTAATCATCACTGGTCATAATCGTGACTTCTGGGGACTTAATGTTGAGGAACCTACAATAAGGAAAGAACATATGAAAAATTTATAGCTGTATCACCACTATATTCATGTTTGCATTCTTTTTGGCACTGTCATCCCTACATTATTTTACATTTACAAAATATTTTTATTACTTGTTTTGTGACTTTTTTCCCCTGACTGAAAGTTATTGTATTCCAAAAATGTGTGTGTAATACATTTTAGTATTATGTGTATTGATTTTCTTTTACTCCTTCACGTCATATGTAATATAGAAGTTGGCTCCCTAAAGACACCGATTTTATAGTGTACAAAGCATTGAGTATCTACATGTTACAGTCATCTAATGTTTCAAAGGAACATCCGGTTTCTGTAAGAAAGCTAACTTCGTGGGGTAATGATATTAGCGTTTACTTTAGAATTATGATTTTTGAGCATGGCTATAACTCAACTTTAGGAGTTACCTATAAGCATCACAGAGTAATAGATTAAATGTTGCAGTATATTTTTATTTATTTTTTGCGGCCTATCATTACATACTGAGCATTACCGTGCTTACTGATATTTTTTCTGTATAAAATCAGCAAGTTTCATGTTTCTACGACTGTAGTTGTGGTTTCTTAGATATGTATCTCCTTCAATACCATTTGTATGATAGGTAGTGTAATTAACAGATATTGTATTTGAATGATAGTACGGGCGGTTCTATTTATATATTTTTATAGAAAGTGTATGTAATAGGCAGTCTGATTGGTTGATTTCATGTTTTGCATGCTTGTAGTACCGCTTCTCTAGATATATACAGAAAGTGTGGGTAATACGTAGTTTAATTGATAGAACTGATTCGATGACGAGGAACCCACTTTGAGACTAATAATGGCTGGAGACGGCTT
>NW_013672156.1:21993-23706 GCF_000517525.1 Limulus polyphemus
TGTGTTACTGGCATATTTTCGAAGCTAGTAGGTGTAGTTTAATAGATATCTATCTGATTTTTGCAGATAGTGTGTTATATTTATTTAAATTGGTAGATTTATTATTTCGACGCCAGTAGAAATGGTCGATGGATGTATATCTCTCTCCTTCTATAGAGGGTGGGTGATAGATAATCTCTCTCATTCGCAGATTTCTTGTTTCTACCCCTTTATTTGCGGTTCTCTAAATAAACATCATTTTTTATACAGAGGATGTTTACTAAGCAGTCTGATTCGCAGATTTCTTGTTTCAACCCCTTTATTTGCGGTTCTCTAAATAAACATCATTTTTTGTACAGAGGATGTTTACTAAGCAGTCTGATTCGCAGATTTCTTGTTTCAACCCCTTTATTTGCGGTTCTCTAAATAAACATCATTTTTTATACAGAGGATGTTTACTAAGCAGTCTGATTCGCAGATTTCTTGTTTCAACCCCTTTATTTGCCGTTCTCTAAATAAACATCATTTTTTTTACAGAGGATGTTTACTAAGCAGTCTGATTTGCAGATTTAATTTTTCTACCCCATTAGTGATGATTCTATAGATATGTATCTCCTTCTATAGAAAATGTGAGTTACAGGTAGTCTCAATTGTAGTTTTCTTGTTTAGATGCCAGTAGTAGAGGTTCCACTATATATATATATATATTCATATCCTTCTCTAGAAACTACGTGTAATAGGTAGACTAATTTGTAGGTATTATGTTTCGAGGCAAATAGTGACGGTTTTGTAGATATATATTTCCTTCTATAAAAACGTTTGGACGCCAGTAGTGACAATTCAGTGGATATATATCCTTCGATAGAATATCAGGGATGGTCGTTTGATTTGTATTTTTAGTGTTTCCATGTCTAATGGCGGTTTAATAAATACACAAGAGTATTAAAAAATAGTGAATTTTTAATACTCTTGTTTCATTACTTTTTATAGCAGGATTTCTACTTCATTTTAAAATTAATATTTTTAAATACTCTTGTTTGTTCACTTTTTATGTTATACCTGTATAAAGTATGTACTTTACCTTTAGAAACTGTCACGTGTTTATCCATCGATATATATAGCACCATTTGTTGGGTTGAATTGGGATAAAAAATATATTTAAGTACCTGCACGATATATTTACCATTTATATTATACCTATATATATATACGGATTTTTATCAAAATATCAAAAGCGGATACCCATATACAAGTCAAGCAAGTTGGAGAAATCTTGTAGCGATAGTCCGAGGCGTCTAGGGGTTAGCCGCGCTGACGTGATCAGGTAGCTTCCATGTTTTTATGCGTTTAGTAGCGGAGTTGTAGATATACGTCTCCTTTAGTAGAAAGTGTGACTAATAGGTCGTCTAAATGATATATTTCGTGTTTAAATGCAAATAAATGCGTTTTTATAAATATTTACTTCTCTTTCTATTGAAAATGTGTCAAATATCAGGTTTTCTGATTCGACGCAAGTAGTTGAGGTTCTTAATATATATATGTTGGTGTACTTAGGTGACAGATTTTCTTGTAGGCAGATTTTGTTGAATAAGACCGATGTCTGTAGGTTTACTTTCTTCTTGGAAATCTGTCACCAAAGTACACCAACATATATATATTAAGAACCTCAACTACTTGCGTCGAATCAGAAAACCTGATATTTGACACATTTTCAATAGAAAGAGAAGTAAATAT
>NW_013672156.1:23825-25361 GCF_000517525.1 Limulus polyphemus
CGATAAGATAACCTTGGAGTTTCAGCAGAAATTTGTCAAAAGGCAAATATCAGTCATGGCCAATGCACCACTATCTACAACTTTTGCCCGTTGTTCTAACAACGTTAAAACGGCTTATCGACTTCTTGAGAAGATTTCCAAGAAGAAAGTAAACCTACAGATATATATATATATACATACTATATATAAATACATCTAATTCGCAGATTTTGAGTTTCGACACAAGAAATGGCAGTTCTATAGATGTATATATTTTTCGATTAAAAATAGTAGATATTATAGGAACTCTTGCTGGTAGATTTCATGTTTGGACGCCAGTAGTTGTGATTCTATTGATATATAAATATGTTTTCTTCTACAGAAATTGTTTGTAATGGGGAGTCTATTCGCAGATGTTAAGTTTCGACGCTAGTAATGGTTGTTCTATGGCTTTGGATCTCTTTCTGTAGAAATATACAAATATGTATAATATGAAAATTTCATGTTTTGACTACAGTAGTCGCGATTCTACAGATATATATATTTCCATTTGTACAGTTTTTGTGATAGGTGGTGTAATTGTCAATATGGGCGATTCTATAATATATATTTATCTCCTTTTAAAGAATGTTTGGGATAGTTAATCTTATTGGCAGATTTTGTGTTTCTAGGCCAATAGTGGCGGTTCAATAGCTATATATATCTTCTTCAGTAGAAAGTGTGTTTCATACTTAGTGTAATTGGTAGACTCTATTCCTATACACCAGTAATAGTGGTTATATGCACACATATATATATATCTCCTTTGATTGAAAGTTTGTGTAATAGGTTGTCTAACTCACAGGTTTTGTTTTTGACGTCAATAGTGACGGTTCATAGGTATATGTATATATCTTCTTCTGTAGAAAGTATGTGTAACAAGCAGTCTAATTTGTAGATTTGATGTTTTGACGTCAGTAGTGACGGTTCATAGGTATATATATCTCCTTCTGTAGAAAGTATGTGTAACAAGCAGTCTAATTAGTAAAATTTCATGTTTTGACGTCAGTAGTGGCAGTTCGTGGGTATATATATCTTCTTCTATAGAAAGTATTTGTAACAAGCAGTCTAATTAGTAAAATTTCATGTTTTGACGTCAGTAGTGGCTGTTCATGGGTATATATCTCCTTCTATAGAAAGTATGTGTAACAAGCAGTCTAATTAGTAAAATTTCATGTTTTGACGTCAGTAGTGGCTGTTCATGGGTATATATCTCCTTCTGTAGAAAGTATGTGTAACAAGCAGTCTAATTAGTATGTTTCATGTTTTGACGTCAGTAGTGGCTCTTCATGGGTATATATCTCCTTCTATCGAAAGTATGTGTAACAAGCAGTCTAATTAGTAAAATTTCATGTTTTGACGTCAGTAGCGGCAGTTCGTGGGTATATATATATATCTTCTTCTATAGAAAGTATGTGTAATAAGCAGTCTAATTAGTAAAAATTTCATGTTTTGACGTTAGTAGTGGTTCTTCATGGGTATATATCTCCTTCTATAGAAAGTATGTGTAACAAGCAG
>NW_013672156.1:26361-27057 GCF_000517525.1 Limulus polyphemus
TAATTAGTAAAATTTCATGTTTTGACGTTAGTAGTGGTTCTTCATGGGTATATATCTCCTTCTATAGAAAGTATGTGTAACAAGCAGACTAATTAGTAAAATTTCATGTTTTGACGTCAGTAGTGGCAGTTCGTGGGTATATATATCTTCTTCTATAGAAAGTATGTGTAACAAGCAGTCTAATTAGTAAAATTTCATGTTTTGACGTCAGTAGTGGCAGTTCGTGGGTATATATATCTCCTTCTACAGAAAGTATATGTAACAAGCAGTCTAATTAGTAAAATTTCATGTTTTGACGTCAGTAGTGGCAGTTCGTGGGTATATATCTCCTTCTATAGAAAGTATTTGTAACAAGTAGTCTAATTAATAGATTTGATGTTTTGACGCTGGTAGTGACGGTCCTACAGATATAAATTTCTTAGATAGAATGCCTGTCAAAAGTAGTCTTATTGATAAGTTTCGTGTTTCGAGGCCACTAGAGACGATTCGCTAGATACATATTGTTCTATGGAGAAAGTGTGTATTATTCTTTTTGTAATAGGCAGACTTGATATATATGTATAAATCTATATATACTCAATATACGTATACATCATTCTATAGAGAGTGTGTGTAATAGCTAGTCTAATTGCCAGATTTTACCTTTCGACGCCAGGAGCGAGATTTTAATAGATATATATTCCCGTCTACAGAAAG
>NW_013672156.1:28057-33110 GCF_000517525.1 Limulus polyphemus
AGCTTTATACACCAGAATTAGCAGTACTACAGACATATATATATATACATCATTCTATAGAGAGTGTGTGTAATAGCTAGTCTAATTGCCAGATTTTACCTTTCGACGCGAGATTTTAATAGATATATATTCCCGTCTACAGAAAGTGTGTATAATAGATCGTCTAACTGACACATTTTAGCTTTATACACCAGAATTAGCAGTACTACAGACATATATATATATATATCGCGTTCTATAGAAAGAATGTGTGATAGGTAATTTCATTGTCCTATTTCCTGTTTTGTCTACCGTAGTAAAGGTTCCATAGTTATGTAGATTTTGCTTTATCGTGTGTGTGATAAATAATGTAAAGTGCAGATTTCGTGTTTCGAAGCTAGTATGAACGGTTCTATATATATGTGTGTATATCTTTTTTAATACCAAGTGTGAATAATAGGTTGCTTAACTACTAGATTTTATGTTTTAACGTCAGAATTAGAGGTTCTATATGTATAAATTTATATATCATATTATAGAAAGCCTGTGTATATTTCATGTTTCGACTATTATTGTGGTAGAACTATAGATCCTTCTCCAGAAAGTGTGTGTAATAATAGGCAGACTGATTTTATGTTTCGACGTTAGTAGCGATGTTTCTGTAGATTTATATCTCCTTTAATACAAAGTTTGGATGATAGGTCTTATACGTATTTCATGTTTGAACGCCACTAAAGACGGTTCTATACCTCCTTTATACCTATAGAAACCTTGTCTAAGAAATATTCTAAATAACAGGTTTTCTGATTCAATGCAAGAGTTGGGGTTTTATTGATATATATAAAATTCGTTCTATAGGAAGTGTTTGTGTTATAGATTGTCTAAATTCGTAGATTTTATCTTTGGAAGCGCACTAGTGGCGGTTCTATAGATATATATGTCATTCTATAGAAAGTATAAGTAATAGGCAGACAAATTGGCAGAGTTCATGTTTCGATGTCAGTAGTAGCTGTTCTGTAGGTACTTATATCTTATTCTATAGAAAACTGTGTTATAGGTAGTCTAAATGACAAATATAATGTTTCGACACCAGTACTACCGATTGCATACATATTTATATCTCCTATAGAAAGTGTGAGTTATATGAAGTCATAGTGGTAAATATTCATATGTCGACGCCAAATGAGACAGCTCTTTCGATTTTATAGATATGTATCGCCATCTAAAATAATTTGTGTAGACCGTAGTCTATTAAGCAAATAATAGTGATGGTTCTTAATATATATATATATATATATATCCTTCTATAGATAGTGTGTGTTATATATATAGCCTAAATGGCAGATTTCATGTTTCGACGCCAGTAACGACAGATGTGTAAATATTTATGTCTCCCTCGATATATAGTGAGAGTAATTGGTATTCTAATTCCCCTTTTTCTTCTGTTTCGAAGCCAATAGTGGGGATTCTACAGATATATATCTCCTTCTATAGAAAGTTTTTGTAGTAGGCAGTCTAATAAGGTCTTCCTGATCACGTGATCGTGACGACATCGGTAGCCTATAATACTAAACAACTGACATTTTGTGAGACCCTCAACACGCGCGATTACGATATTCACCATAATTTTTTCTTTGTATTGTAAGTATCATCAGAAACATATAGAACTAAACTGAAAGTTCATAAGGTTGATACATATGCTATTGATGAAAAACTTTATATGGTTGCAGTGATCTCTTTTATCCATTAAGATTAATTGTTTAATAACACACAACTTATTAACATGTGAGATTTTCCAATATGTATGTAATTCTACTATTTCTTTTTTTAACAATTTAATTCTGCACCATATGAAATTATTTATTACTGTCTATTTTCATTGTTGTTACTATATTTATTTAAATGGCTATAAAATACTTAGAAGTAAACCTGAAACTTTAAAGAAACTTCTAATATATTACAGTATGGTAAAATGGTTAATGTTAAACAATACCCGAAAGTTTAAAGCAACTTATATATGGTATACTAGTTAATGTTAAACAATACTTGTTCATAAACTCATGATCAATGTTTCTGGAAGTGGTATTTCACATGACCATGTTATCTTACTACTATTTGATCATTACCCTATTAAATAGTACTTTTCAACTATAGAACATGGACTTTATAGTGAAAATATACTGAAACATGTGCAGCCACTGTACTTGGTGTGTATCTAGTCAAGAAAACCTCGTATCTTATCCATTTCTAATAAGAGTTAAGCCATATACTGTGCACAACTTGCCTATTGAACAGAAGCTAGAATGTGTAACTATGCTATTCATGATACTATACATTCTCGTATAGTACTTTTCGTGACCTGAAATACTAGAATATACAGCATTAATGGGTATGAAGTGTTTAACAACTTAATATGTACATCTGTTCCAGCTAACATTCATAGTCAACATATCGAAATTCAACTTATATCTGGAGTTTTAATGTATAGTCTTGCTGAATGTAAGAAAATGCACAAACCTATGAATCACATGCTCATGTTTACCAGTTAGGTAACATAACATAACATTATTGTTATAATGTATTGCAACTTGTAGAAAATTGGCAAGGTATCCATATTTCAGAGGTTAAGTATTAATTTCTTTAATACCAGTTAACAACAGAAAAAGTTATTAAATATTTATCTCAGAAGTTTAAACTCTCTCTTTTAAATTTTGGTGTAAGTTTATACGTTCCATTTACAGCGTTTGTAAATTTTCTCTTTCACTAGATTCAAATCATAACAATGACTAGAACCTCAACTGTTTAGTGTTTGTGATTAAGAATGTTTATGGCCTTATTCAGGATTTTTAAGAGGACCATCACGAGCCAGTGGGGGGACATTTTTGTTGAAAAACAAAACAAACTACCCAATACGGTTTTTTTATTTAAACTGAAATTTTTTGAACATTTTTATTGGCTAAAAGGAAGGCATTTCCCACTTTGTTTTAGCATTAGGGCTGCGAAAAGTGTTTTGAAATGGTAAGGTGACTGAGCTCCGTCAGCGCATCACGAGCTTACCAGCCAAGCACAATAAGCATGGAAGTCTCTAAAGGGCACGCAGAGGTATTCAGAACCACCTTAGTAGATATTGTGCAGCAAACCGAGTACAATATTATGCCTGTAGTTGCTTTCAAAGTGTTCCTGTCTGCTCATCCTACTGCTGACTATCGTGATGCTTCGACCTTCCTTACCGTCATAACAGAAACACAAAAGGTTGACAATTGCTTAACTAATGATGCTGAGAATGTGGCTTTATTGATATATACTGAATTTACTCCCAGCAGGTAGACCTTAGTATTAGCTAATATGGAGACTTAAGGATGTTGCATTTTACTCAAAAATTTATCAATTAACAAACGAAAACTTGTCTCGAAGTTGTCTCAAAAAGATACGTCTAAAACCACCATCTTTGGGAGTTTTTGGATCGAACTTACTTAAAAATCTTCATAAACCATTTCCAAGATAAACACGTAAAATCATTTTAACATTACTTTAGGTATACGAGAGTCCTGGGTGTTTGTTAGACTTGTTTCTACACCCAGTGATACAGAAAAAGTGAGGCATGTTGCTGGGTAAAATAAAATCGCATTTAATATAACTTATTTCATGAAATTTTAAACCAATGTTCAAATACATGATGTAACATCTATTTCACCTTTTGAAACACATAACTGATTTGTTTTGTGAATTATATTATCTAATCTATACAAAAGCCAATATGTATCACGTCACGCTTGATTTTCCAAAATAGGAGGAATCATAAAAGCCACAATGCATTTATCCAGGTAGAATAGTTCGACTACTGTCTACCCATTACAATTTTAGTGACGGGGATACAAGGAGGTTGTGAGAGGGGAAGCCTTGAAACCTTATAAGTGTAGTGAGTGTTGGTATAATAAGCCTAAAGTGCATAAGTGCCAAGTATATAAAATTTATAATGAAAGTAAAAATATCAATTCGATTTTAAACTTAAATCCTTTCTGAATTAACCTATATTATACTGTATCGCCAACATTTTAAATAAAAAACAAACCTTTTTAATCAACGGGAACTCTAAATTAAGAAATCAACAGATATTTTTCCAGTTTTGTTGTCTATACATTTCATTTTACACTTTCAGTACGTAGACTAAACAACAATATTAAGTTATACTTTTGTTGCTAAGCAACATGACATAAAAGCCATTGTTGGAATGTAGTGTTACCAAAACGCATTGGCTTTTCTTCATGTTAGAAGTTGTTAATCTAACTGATTTTTACTAATAATTATTCTATAAATACACCATGAATTCATTTCATGGATTATCTTAATTTTGATTGGCTCACAAAAATAATTTACTGCCTTGACTGCACTTTTCTGCAAATACTTGTAGGTCTTTTCTTGTGAATAGTAGGCTGAGACAGACTACCCAGTTGTCCTTGTCCCAGTTCTGACTTTGGGCGAATCTTTCATATCTCTTTAGAAAAGCATCCATGTAATCTTTCTGTTAATCAAATTTGGGCAGTTTGGGTCGGCTGGTCCTGACTCCTTTGCCATTCATCTTCCTTCGGTTGGGTGAGCTTTGCAATTTCAATTCGTGATCTTAATCTCTCTATTTCTAGACTCTCCTATCTTTCTTTTTCAATTTGTGCTCTTATTCTCTCTATTTGCAGTCTTTCCTCTCGCTCTTTCTCCTTTTCATCTTTCTTAATTTGTGCTCTTATTCTCTCTCTCTCTATTTCCAGTCTTTCCTTTCTGTCTTTCTTCCTCTCTTCTCCGTCTCTCCTCTCTCTTCTGTTGCCGCTCTTCTGCTCTTCTCTCGCTAATTCTTGTTGTTGTTTAACAAACTCGTAGTTTATTGTATTTTATCTTGAGACACTCTTCTCTTTCTATCCATTTATCAAAATCTGACATGGTTATATAGCGTGATTGTAATCTCCACACTATTTGCGCTGCTACTACAGTTGTGCGTATATAGGATCACTTATTTCCACTGTCGTTCACGTTTTCTTCTACTGCCACTTACCACTGTATAATCTTGACTGTCTATATAGAA
>NW_013672156.1:33674-35985 GCF_000517525.1 Limulus polyphemus
CAGGATGAACCGGACGCTGCTCAGTTGTTTCTTTTTTCGTGTTTCCTAATTTGCACGATGATTTTGTTGACTGTCGAAAGCGAGATTCCCAAATTCTGCGAAATTTGCCGCTGACTTATTCCACCATCTGCTTGACCAACTATCCTTCCTCTAACAAAATCTGACAATTCGAGAGAACTTTGAGTTCTAGGCATGTTGTAACACAAGATAATTAGTGTGCGGACCATTTTAATTTATATAGTGCTCTGTGAACAAAAATTAGTTAGCATAAATCAGTTAAATGACGAAAAATTAGGTGTCTATTTACTTGTGACCACTCAGTGTAAATGATTTATATGATTTTGTTTGAGGTTAAGTACAAAGTTACACAATGGATTATTTATGCTCTGCCCACCATAGGTATCGAAACCCAGTTTCTAGCGCTGTAAGTTTGCAGACATACCGCTCTGCCACTGGGAGGCATAGAAATATATAATAATAATGTAAATATATGGATGTGTTGGGCTAAGGATTATTTTACAGTAGATGTTTGTGAGTTGTTGACGATAAATCTGACAATAAACGAATAGCACGCACTTCACTTGTTTTTAAAATAAAATATATATTCTAAACAAGTTAAAGGTATATGCAAAAATTCTTTACACTATGGAAATCATAGTTGTATCTTAAACACTATACAGTTCTCTTCTTTTTGTCAAAAGTCTACTTAGGTCGATTCAATTGCTTTAGAATTCGGTTGACAAGCTGAACTATTTTCTATTTCTATCCCAATAGTGTCCATGTATAATTCACTTACGCTGTCATGTGAGTTACCGCAGTCGTATCGTCTGCTTTTCGTACTTCCAATAATCGTCTGCCTTTTGTCAAAATCCACACAGGCGGGTTCAATTAGTGTAGAACACCCTCTGACTAGACATTTTATAGTCATAATTTATTTCAAATTCTTAATCTCACTCTAACATATCAACCTTCAGACCATTTACTCTCATGACGATTGACTTTACGTTTTTTAACATTTCTCTGACCGAACTTCTCACGCGACTTTACTTTTATTCTGTTTTCGCTCGTCTGGTCGAAGCTATTTATACGTCTATCACTTATGTCTTATAGAAATATCCATAGTCTTGGCATCAATGGATTGCAAACACATCGTTCGATAGCCTCGACATCAATGAATTATAAACACAAAATAAATAAATTAACAGTACTACCTACACTAAACAGTCTTTTATATCTGACATACACCATGTTTGTGATAGGTAGTCTTTTTGACAGATTTCATTTTTGGACGTCAGTTTACCGGTTTTACACATTTTTATGTCGCCATCCATAGAAAGTGACTGTAATGGTTTGTCTAATTCCAAGTTGTTATGTTTCGACGCCAGGAGTGGTGGTTCTATAGATGTGTATCTCATTCTACGATAAACTGGGTAATAGACATTCTAATTTGCAGATTTCGTGTTTCGACGCTACAAGTGACGGTTCGATATATTTATGTAACCCCTTCTTCAGAAAGCTTGTATTATATTTCACGTTTCGACGCTAGTTGCATTGATTCTATTGCTTTACATCTCTTTCTATAGGAAATGTTTGTAATAGGTTGTCTAACTCGTAGTTTTGTGTTTCGATGCCAGTTCTTAAGGTTCTATAGGTTCTTTAGAAAGCGTGTATTATAAACTGATATTTTACATATTTAGAAGCAACTTGTATCGGTTCTATAGCTTTTTATCTCTTCGTATAGGAAATGTGAGTAAATGGCTGTCTAAGTGGTAGATTTAATGTTCCTACGCCAGTTTTATCGGTTCTGTATATCCTTCTATGGTAAATGTGTGTGAATGGCCGTCTAATTGGAAGTATTGATATTTCGACGCCGTTATCAGTGGTTCTATAGACATATATTTCCTTCTATTGAAAGGTTGAGAAATAAGTAGCCTAACTCGCAGAGTGTGTGTTACGAAGACGGTAGTGAAATTTATATATATATATCCTTCTCTAGAGAGGATGTGAAATAGGAAGGTTAACACGTGGGTTTTGTGTTTTGACAACACTAGTGGCAGTTCTATAAATATATATCTCCTTGTGTAAGGGATGTGCGTAATAGGCCCTCCAAGTGGTAGATTTCATATTTCGACGCTAATTGTATCGGTTCTATAGGCCCTCCAATTGGCAGATTTCATATTTCGACGCTAATTGCATCGGTTCTATAGGCCCTCCAATTGGCAGATTTCATATTTCGACGCTAATTGTATCGGTTCTATAGGCCCTCCAATTGACGGATTTCATGTTTAGACGCTAGTTGTATCGGTTCTAT
>NW_013672156.1:36360-46396 GCF_000517525.1 Limulus polyphemus
CTATAGGCCCTCCAATTGACGGATTTCATGTTTAGACGCTAGTTGTATCGGTTCTATAGGTCCTCCAATTGGTAGATTTCATATTTCGACGCTAATTGTATCGGTTCTATAGGCCCTTCCAATTGGTAGATTTCATATTTCGACGCTACTTGTATCGGTTCTATAGGCCGTCCAATTGGTAGATTTCATATTTCGACGCTAATTGTATCGGTTCTATAGGCCCTCCAATTGGTAGATTTCATATTTCGACGCTACTTGTATCGGTTCTATAGGCCGTCCAATTGGTAGATTTCATATTTTGACGCTAGTTGTATCGGTTCTATAGCTTTATATCTCTTTCTGTAGAAAGTAAGTGGAAAACGTAGTCTAATCGGCAAATTTCATGCTTAGACGCCATTATAATTGGCTTATAGATATATATCTCCTTTTTTAAAAGTGTATACAATAGTATGAGTACAACGCTAAAATTCGATACTCGTGGTGGGCAGAGCACAGATAGCCCATTGTGTAGGTTTGTGCTTAATTACAAACAAACGTACTGTTACGACAGCGGAAGTCGCGTGACGATGGGGGTATGCGCGCTGGAGTTTCTAGAATTATCGGGGAACCTCGTGAATGTCCGAGTGTTTGCTAGACGCCCTCTTTTTCAGTATATAAGCCTGGTGAGAAAAACCAGCGCGATTGCAGAAATAGATAGAGTGAAAAGATAGATAATTGAATCAAGCAAACAGTAGGCACCGTAAGAAAAGTGTGTGAATCACTGTGATTTATAGCGTGTGTTATAAAGGTTGTTAAGTTTAAAGTTGACTGTGGAAATTCTGTGTATTACAAAAAGTTTGTATCGAGAAAGAATAAACTAGTTTTAATCAAGAATGGACTTGTATGACTGAAGTTCCTCGGAAAGAAATTATACCGGAAATTAACAAACAAGCAGATACGCAACAGTATATTCATACACCACCAAAAAAGGCTATTTTTCGTTCTATCGATGAAATCTTGTACAAAATGTGAAGAAGTTAAACTCATTTAAGCTATATAATTATAAGTGTGGTTATCTTATAAAGCGAGTTCATAAGGAAATACTACAATAAAACCTGGAGCAAAACTTAAGAGCTAATAACGAGAGACCTGCGAATATAAGAAAATAATTCTAATCCAACAGAAAACAGTTTCTTAAATACAATTATGAAACACTATTAATACAACATTTTCCTTTCATTCATATTTGTTTCTCAATTGGACAGCGGTAAGGTCACAGACTTACAACGCTAAAATCCCGGTTTTGACTCTCCACCGTGGACATAACAAATAACCTAATGTGGTTTTGCTATGAAAAACAAACAAACATGCAGATTTCTAAAATATTTAATGGGATCCTTAGTAGTAAGTAGTAGTTTTACTTGCAAGAATCACTAAGATATAGAAATGTAATTAAATTATTAAGTGTTGATAATGAATTGTAATCCGGCTGAAATATAGACGTATCACATTATGTTGTTAAATCATTTTATAAGAACTACAATTTCATTAAGTAGGAATTTCTGCACAATTAAAACCAATACCTTATTAAGTCAGGCAAGACAGCGGAGATTTTTTTTCACAAAATATTCTAAAATTTTCTGACAAAAAGAGGCATCATTCAACACTAAAAGTAAACATTGGTTTAATGAATTTTAACACTTCGTATTTTATTTGCGGATTTATAATAACCTTTTCGGACATTAATGATTTTTCTTGCAGTAAATTATGGCACTTCCAAAGCTACTAATATCATCTCGTAATTGTAACTTACTTGTAGCATAAGTTCAATTTATGTAAAGCAGTGGTTTCTTTGATACAAAGTACTTGTTTATTGAAAGTTGTAGTAGTGCTTTAAACTGACCAGGGTTGGTGAAACGATAGTTATTGAAATTCTGAATCTGTGGCTATAATGTTTGTACTTTTCAATTTGGGAGTACTCGTTTACTCTAGCCCTCAGCTTCCTAGTGATTTCGCTAACGCCATCCCTTAGGTATTTGAAACAACAATATTAATAACATGCTACAAAAAACTTTGACCGTTTGATTTGTGGTCTTTTAGTATTGATAAAAAGAAGAATTTATTCCGGAATTATGTGCAAAATATAATAAAACTGATTAGCATTTGTGAGTACAGTTATAAGCAAAATCCACGAATATTAATTAATAGTTTGAAAAATGCTCCAATTTTGAAGTTAACAGAAAGGATATAATAAGCGTAGGAATTACTGCTGACCAGTCGGTTGATTGAAAGTTTATATATTTGTTATTGGAAAATTTCTGTGAAAACTTGTAACAGGAACTTATTATACTACAGTTTCTCTCTAAGAAGCTCTAATACTCCTATAACGTAAAACGTTTTGATATGAATTCCTGTACGTGGTAAAGGGACCTCCTAGGGAAGGTTCTGCCTGAGCCGTTTACCTCTTCTGCCGTCTAAACATCTAACCACTAATTGCTGTGCGTGGCGTTTCGTGAAGGGAAGGGGAGGATCCTAGTGCTATGTGGTGTCTGCAAACACACAACCTTAGGCTTGAATTCCAAATTCCTATAAACAGGTAGCCTTGAGATTGTCCAGAGGGTCAGTCTGTTGGTCTCTGTGACCTAAATCGCCTAAGTGGCTCTATGGATAATTTCGTCCAGTTGGTTGGTAAGGTTTGTCCAAACAGGATCGGATGTGATAGTGGTCTGCTTTGCCATGTAGGAATATCTTCTGCGAATTCCTGGCTTTGCCCATTGTGCTATTTCAGCACAATAGACGAAGTCCTCTTGTAGGACTCCATGGTAGATGTGATCAGAAGAAGCCAAATTTTTCAACACTTTTATAGATGTTATTAGTCCAAACACATTATGAGTAGGACTCGTAAATGGCCCCAAATTAATTATCTGTCATCAATGCACGTAACAGGTAATATTTTACCATCTGTGCCTCATTTTATCACTCTACACTAATTATCTAACAAATGTATGTCTCATTTTCATTCAAAATTGGAATTGAGGGTGTGACTATTACTCTCAAGGGTGTCAAGAAATGATGCTCAGAGGACTTGCTAGTTGCAACAACAAAATCTAAGGACAGTGAGATACTTTTAGCTTCCAGAGGTGTTAATGTTGAGTCTGACTTGGTTAGCATTTCAGAGGCTGACATCCTCTCTGAGCTGTCCAGCCAAGGTGTAATAGCAATTAGGCGTATTTCCATCTGGAAAGATGGTAAAAAAGTTCCAACTAAAGTTTCAATCCTAAATTGTTCATCACCTCACCTATCTTCTTCTATCAAGGTAAGTTATCTCATCTGTAATGCTTGGCCATACATTCCAAATCCCTTTTCTTGTTTTCATTATCAGTGTTTTGGCCACTTTAAGTCTCTTGTTGTGGTTCCCTTACTTATGTCCATTGTGATGGTAAGGACCATGAGAGCAATGACTGACATGCGCAGCTTTATTGCATCAACTTTGATGGCTCATATCCTTCATACTTTCGTTCTTGTACAAAGTGGCAGTATGAAAGGATGGACAGCATCTTAAAACTATTAATATCAGTTTTCAGGAGGCACAGAAAGTTTTCAACCTTGTGTTACCAAGTAGATTTGTTGCTGTAATACATTAAACTAAACTGTGGAGGTACAGACCCTTATATCTGTCCCTTCTAAGGACTTATTATTGTTTTATTTTTCAGTTTATCCACCACCATGGATTTGCCTGTAGACATGTCTGTAAATACACCTATCAGCCTACCCCTGAATGGCTCCAATGTCAAAACGGGTCCAACCTGCTCTATTCCCATTCCTCAGGTTATAATGCGAGAACGACCACTTTTTTAATCTCTTGGCCTCCTACACATGTTGACTAGTGTCAGTTGTATTCTGTTGTGTTTGGTACAATGGAGGTTGATCAAAAGCTCCTACTTCTACATCACCTAAATCACCAACATCAACTAAAGCTTTTTTTTTCTAACCTGGATAATATCAAGTCCTTGATCAACCATTACCATCCAGCCTGCATTTCCTTACAGGAAACATTATTGAAACCTTCTGATACCATATTTGTCTGGCAGTTTTCACTTGTTTAGAAAAATAATGTGTTATGGCTGAGTTCATGGTGGTGTCACACTTCTTTTAAGTCCTCACACCCTGTTTTTGTCTTTTCAATTAACTACCTCACTTGAGGTTGTTGTAGCTTATACCTTTGTGGGTTATACTATTACTGTTTTTGCCCTTTGTCTGTCACCTGAAGAAACTTTTAATGGGCACGTTAAACTCTGAGTCTGTGTTGATCGCAATGTGAGGGGAAGATGGTTAGAGCATTTTTGAATGATCAAGACCTATATCTTCTAAATACTGGTGCAATGACATATTATCATGTTTCTAGTCAGAATTTTATTTTGCCATTGATGTGTCTATTTATTCACCATGCCCTTTCATATTTTGTACTTGATGGGTGAATCATAATCCAAACAACAGTGATCATTACCTCATCATACTCAGGAAACATGTAACTCACATGCCTACGTGGAAACTGGATAAAGGTGGCTGGCCTTTTTTTCACTATTCTAAAAACCGGATTTCGATAGTATAGATTACCCATTGTGTAGCTTTGGGCTTAGCAACAAACAAATAAATAATACTCTTCCCAAATCTTCGACACATTTTCCACAATGACCTCGTCCTTAGTGGACTCCTAACTGCCAAGTGGCAGACCAGGCTCAAGGAAGGGTCTGGGGTATATTTTGAAGATATCCTATTTGTGCCAACCTCATTGCTTTTCAGAAGGATCATGCTCATACTGTAAAGTTTCAAAAGGTGAATAGGAAGCATACCTTTTACCCCTCAGAAGAGGATCTTGGTGGTTGAGTGCTGTCAGGGCATTGCAACTCACCACTTTGGCCTTGTGGTGCCTTTCCCATACCCCGGTTAATTGGCTGGTCCAGTGGGGTTAAGATCAACTGAGAACCAGTGTTGAACATTCTCAATTGGTATTGTGGGCATTGGGCCTGATGCTGGTATTTGGGTATAGTGCCCAAAAACTTTGGCATAGCTGCACCGTACTCATTTGACAATGTATTATGTCCCTTTGTAGGACTCCATGCTGGGTGCAGTCAGTGTGTACCAAATCTTTTTAATTTGATTATAAATAATAAAAAATATAATCAAAATAAAATTTAAAAACTTTAATTGGAAAACAATCACAAATAGAAGACTGTTCCAGAGCTGCTGTCTCAGAATGTTCCTGTACCTTGCTTTTTGATTATTCATTCATTAACCGAAAAATTGTAAGAACAAATATTTACCATGTTTGTCCAGAAGAGATTAGATGGACTTATTAGCTCTCCTGAGTCAGTCAAGAAGCTATGATCTGGGGACATTTTGATCAAAACATCTACATCATACCATAGCAATCTCCTTTTGAAATAAAAGTCCATTGGGGAAATTCCTATAGAGGTTACTCCCCATGCTACTTTGGATTCCCTAAGACGAGTGATGGTTGTAAGGGACCTGATTAACATTTATGACTCAGAGATTCTCGCTTTTCCTCCAGCCAAGGTGTTTTGACTGTCTGGCGAATCTCCACTAGAAAAGATAGTATAATGCAGCCCGCAAACATTCTTATTCTGATGTTTATATTGCCATCTTCATCTGCCACTTTCAAAGTGGGTTATGTGAACTGTAAGATACGGCTCTATATTCCTAACCCTCTCAGATGTTTGTAATATCAGTTGTTTGGACAATTAGAAACACACTGTTGTGGTACTTTAACATGTGCTCATTGTAGTGGCAAGGACCACAATAGCTACAAGTGTCAGTATGACCCACATTGTATTAACTGTAGTGGCTCTCACCCCTCCTACTTTCGTTCTTGCCCAAAATGGGAGGAAGAAAAAGAGGTAGAGCATTTAAAAACTGATAACATTTCTTATCCAGAGACACAGAAGTTGTTTTCCCCTATTCTATCTCAGACATATGCTGCTACAGTGGGGGTGCAGACATATCTCTCCATTCGAGCACTGTAGTCTCTGTCCCTTCTATAGCATCCAGTGAATGCTTTGGGCCCCCTCTCCATCAGTCCTGAAGTGCAGGATCATTATTAAGTCACGCACCCAATAACTGGATTCTTCTTCCTTAGACAGGGATCTGTTCCTTCAACCCAGGGCAGGTTCCATGGATGTTCTTAGACTTCTTTCTAATAAACAAAAATATCATGGTCGTAAGCAAAACAAACAGGATTTCCACCCAGTTCTACAACCCCATATAAATAATAATCATCACTTTGATACAGTGGAACCATCGAGGTTCCATTCTAATTTAGATTATATTAATGTATCGGTTGATGTCTTGGGAGTGAGCTTGCTGATATTGTAGCTAAATTTGTATCCATGGGTACAGTTGAACCATTGCCTGTACCTTATATGGATTTCCGTCCTACCATCAGGGCGAAGTTTCATGCTCAATAACAGGCAATGTGATATGAACACCAATTGTTAAACTATTCCAAATCAAGCTCACCACTACCAATTGGATTGCTAGTTTGCAAAGAGTCCATAAGTTCAGTCGATACTTTGGCTCCATATGTCTTCTTTCGCGTAGCCAGAGCTTTTGCCAATCATACTCACGACCTGAAACTACAAGTTCATCATTACATGAACGACTGGTTTCCTTTGCTCCATCCCAACAAGCCTCTCATAATACCCATTTTCTCCTTTAGACGATGGATCGTTTGGGGTGGCTTATCAATCTGGAGAAGTCCCACCTCATCCCCACCTGGTACCTTATTCATCTGTGGTGTTTTTCAACACTGGTCGCAGCAGGGCCCAGCCTTCTCCTCTACATTTGAGGTATATAGAGTACTTTGTTTCCAAAGCCAAGACTTCTCCTTCTCCAATGAAAGGCTCTCTCTCTCTTTTGGGGACCTGGGCCTCCATGGAATCCCTCATCCCTTAGTGTCATGCTCACAGGCATGGGTGTTGCACAATCAATGGAACCTTGTTCAAGATCCCTTGGACTCCTCCATTTTTCTTTCTTCCACCTTCTATGTCGATTTTGCCTGGTTGCTCGACAGAGACAACACTTTGATTGGCATTCCTATTCCCCCTTCCTGTTCCGATCTCCATCTCTTTACAGATGCTTAGCTTATCGGATGGGGGTTTATTTGGATTCTAAGTATATGGCTCATCATTGGTGAGTGGCTAGACCACCACCAATACACCAACCTGTTGAAGTTTCTGGCTGCTCTTCGGGTGTTGGATTATTTCCTGCTTGTAGTACATGGGCACCTGGACATGATTAATTCCAACAATTCGACAAGGTGGTCCCCGGTCTCGTTTGCTTTGTTTTTGGACACTGGATTTCCTTCTCTGGGCACAATATCAGCAAGTTTGTCTTCTTGCTTGTCACATCCCAAGTACTCTCAATCTTGTCACATATTCTTTGTTACAAGGCTGTGACCCTCTTATGTGTGAAGAGTGACACTCAACTCAACATTACACATATTTTACTTTTCTGCCATTACAGTGATTTTGAGTAGTGGCAGTATTTTTGTCGTATCTCACCTCGTGATATGTTTTTTGCATTAGTCTGTGTCTTTGGAGTTGAATGCACTCTCCTTCTTGTTAATGTTTTTGTTTCTTTTTCGTACTTGCGATTGGCCTTTTAATTTTTTTTTAATTTGCTATACCAGTTTCATTTGTTAATTTATCCACAATCTTTTATTAGTTAAATAGGACTTCTTTTAACTTTTGTACTGAGCCCACTCAGTTTTGTCTCTTTTTTTAAGCATCATTTTTCATCTTTTATTGTCTTGTTCTCATCTTGTCTTTTGCTTGGCACATCTAGCTCAGAAGTCTTTGTGTTGTTAATGAATACAAACATCGACAAAAACGTAAGACTTACTACTGTACGAGCTGAGAATAGTTTGCTTCAAACCTAAATTGTACAATCATACAAAAAAGGTAGCTTGAGGTTTTGATCATGTTCAATTTGAGGATACTATAAATTTTGTAAACGACTGACTTTAGTAGTTTCTCGACACATCGTTAAAATGGTGGTAAATGTTTCTGTAAGAGAAAAAGAAGTTAAAAGAAGAAGGATACTTATACAGTCAATCCTCTTAATGATAACATAAAATAATAGGGCTTGAGTTACAGCTAGAAGTGACCCATGTTAAATTCGATGACGAATAACCCACTTTGAGACTAATAATGCTTAGGTACCTGATGATGACAAACCTTGCCGAAACGTTGTACATTTGCTATTATGTTAAACTTATATTAAAGTTTTTCTTCATTACCCATTCAAGCCATCTCCAAGCATTATTCGACCCCATGTTAAGCTAATAATTAGTTTATTTTATAGCACATAATAACATTATATGGAAAACACATTTCCAAATATCAACTAGGACACCTTTAGAGTAACATAGCGCACTTCAACTAAAACGTACTGTTTCAGTTAGAAGTATTTTAGTATAAAAAGTCTTCACTTTAATATTTCCCGCATGCTAGAAAACGATCCTCGATTTAAGATCATATCATTATTAGACATTAAAGCATTTTGTTTTCTCGTAATATCTGCAGAGTTATTGAGAAATATTTTTTATCCATATTGACAAAACTATTACCATGTATAATTTCTTTAAATGTCGGTTCATCATGAAAGAGGGCTCGGCATGGCCAGGTGGTTAGGGCACTTGACTCGCAATCTAAGAGTCTCGGGCTCGAATCCCCGTCCCACCAAACATGCTCGCCCTTGGAGGCGATATAATGTGACGGTCAATGCCATTATTCGTTGGTAAAATAGTAGCCCAAGAGTTGGCGGTGGATGGTGATGACTAGCTGCCTTCCCTCATAGTCTTGCACTGCTAAATTAGGGACGGCTAGCGCAGATAGCCCTCGTGCAGCTTTGCGCGCAATTAAAACCTCACCTCAGCATGAAAGAAAGGGTTCAAACATTAATGGGTTTCTAATGAAAAAAAAAAACAAAGCGAAGCTATTTTGATCAAACCCAGATAAAAACAAATAGCCAATTAGTTCGGTTTTTTTTCAATTAGTTTTCCTCGTGGTTTTAAAAGCGACACGAAGACTTTATGTTAGACCCAGTATGTGATACAGAATTGTAACTTCAGTACTTTTTCCCCACTATTTTGTTGTTATTTGTTAAGTATATTAAGCCTCATTATCAAAACTAACATCTGAGGGCAAGCTAGTCAATCTAGTATGTATTCATAAAAACGTCAACCTCTTCTTTGTGTGTGTGCATCAAACTTTAAAACTTTCTTTTGTAATGGTTCCAATCCTCTAAGAATGGAGCTAATGATACCTAAAATTCTTTGACAAGAGTATCTATGATAACATATAAATATACAAGAGGTTCTTGTAATTTCTTGTGGACACACTGAAATATTTCTGTATATAAGCGGACTTGGAAATAGCACTCAACCTATAAAAGCACTACATATTTTTTTTTCCTTGGCCCACTTTATACTCAGATAATATCATTGGAGGGAATCATGTACAACAGATATTTTTTTCCCCTATAGAACTACGGTGCAGTATTCGTCCTGTTCACTAGGTATCCTGGCTTTCAATGACCCTACGCGTGTGACTAATATTTTTTTCTGACATATTACTTATTCGGTTCTGTTCCAGTTCAGTCAGAGTTTTTCTATAAACAAAAATATCATGGTCGTAAGCAAAACAAACATGATTTCCACCCAGTTCTCCAACCCAATATAAATAATAATCATCACTTTGATACAGTGGAACCATCGAGGTTTCCATTCTTATTTAGATTATAATTTAGATCAGGGGTTCCCAAACGTTTTAGAATCGCGACCCAATATTCATGACCACAGCTTATGGCGACCTACTCAAATTTACTGGGCAAAAACATATGAAAGAATATAAAAAATATTATTTATTCATATTCACATATTTCAATTACATTTAGAAATACTCACTTATTTTCAATAACATTTCCAGAAATTATAAATGCTATCTAATTGATTATTAATGAGGCGTGTGTGAAGGAT
>NW_013672156.1:46853-52745 GCF_000517525.1 Limulus polyphemus
CAGTTTTCTGCTGTTAAAGATCATTTCTAACGAAGCGTCCTCCTCAGATAAATCAAAAAGTTCTTCCTCAGCTTTTGTCGACATCCCACTCGTTATGTCAGGCTGAAAGGGGTTCATAATCCATTTTTTCTCTTGGATATTTTTCATTTCTTCAAGGGAATAAATCTCAAAAAATTGAGAGCATGATCAACCCTGATTCGTTAAGCTCGTCAAAACAACATTCTGCTTGATACAACAACAGCCTGGCAATGAAAGCTCGAGTCTTGAACTATCTCGACAGACAGCGTTCAATCAAAGCTAATGCGTAATTCTAGTATAACTTTTTACGACCCACTAACATTCCGCTTGCGACCCACAGTTTGGGAAACGCTGATTTAGATTATATATAGTTTTTAGAAAATTTGTAAGGCTGGTATTATGAATCTGAAAGTTCGATTATTGAAAGACACCGTCTCATGAGCTTTAGACATTTCCAGGTGGAATTCCAGTTATTACTAACTGGTCAACATTTGTCTAATTCGAACTTATCTCACATTAGAACTATGTACTTTATTAAACAACTTCCTATTAACAAGACACTGATTAACTCAGCACTTGGTATGGTCAGTTTGATCGTTTCCTTCTTTTTTTGTTAAGCGTTTTACCTGTAACAACAACGGGAATGTTGTTTGTTTGTTCTATGTCATTACTACAATAAACTTATCCTATTTGATTTATATTACTAGAGACTTATGTTTTCTCTTATGCCTTAAATAACCCATTTTGACTCTGAAAAATGATACTGCCAGATGATATCTGTTATTTCTCACGTTCTTCTCTATGCATATTTGCTAAACAGTGTGTGTATCTTAGTGATAGCTGTATCTCTCAAGTGTTTTCTATCAATTCGTTTACAAATCGTTCCAAAGGATTTTCTTTTGTTGCTCTGTATGTACAAGAGCGTATAGGGCTTATGTGGCAATTTCGAGTTCTGAAGCACCCGACTGACAGTACTTTGTTTTTTAGCTTCTTTTTTTTTGTGTGTGAAACTAATATGTCCCCTTACAAAGTAGTCATGTTCCACCATCATTATCCCCTTCAATCCATTATAATGAAAATTTACCCCCTGAAAGATTTGGTTCCCAAATAATTTAGAAATTCCAATATATATTATATAGTTATGGAAACTGCTAAAGGGATTTCAAAATTGTGGTAGGGTAAAACATTATTCAACAGTGTACCATACTATTATTTTATTATCTGTTCTTATGAATTTTACCTTCAGTGGTAAGTCTTGGGAATTATACCGGGTTTTGATATTCGTGGTGAGCACTGCATAAATATCCCTTTTGGGATTCTTTGACAAATTGTTTAGGCAGAGTATTCATGATGAGTAAACTGGAATCAACAGCAACTGCCTGTTGTAAAAAACACAAGTGTAGAGGACAACGTTTGAAAAGTCTTCAGGTCCTGAAGACGAAAGACTTTCGAAACGTCGTCCTCTACACTTGTGTTTTTTTTGGTTTTTGTTTGCTGCCCATTTCAGTTTACTCATCATTCCAATGGGTAGCTTTGTGTTTTAACAAAAACAAACAAACTATTTTTATGCATGACCAACTGACGTCATATATAGAAAATTAACAAGTCTGAATTTCGCTCAAAGTTACTCGAGGTCTATCTAAGTTAGCCATCCCTAATTTTTAAGTGATAGACTAGAGAAAAGGAAGCTAGTCAACCACTCACTACCAACTCTTTACAAACGAATAATGAAAGTGACCATAACATTATAACGCCCACACGGCTGAAATGGGAGGGGATATATTCGGGAATGAGATTCGAACCCGCGACCGTAAAATTGTAAGTTGAGTGCCCTACCCCCCAGGATATAACACGCTTACTTATAGAGAGTTCAGTAAAAGTTTTAAATATAGCCAGGGCTGGGGTAATGTTAGAGTGATATATCCTTGTATTATTTTCATTAAAAAAAAAAGAAACGTGGCCAAGATTAAGAAATACCTCGTTATTCCTCTTTGTGTTTCCAGTTCTTGTCTCTGTTAAAGACATGCAAGTTCAGATTGTTTTATTTTTGAACATTACACTTTTTAAGTTTATGTACGATGAGATATTGGATGAGAATTCATACTTGTTTTTAATTTTTCTCCGTATGATATAAAAAGTGGGTAACCCTAAACAAACTTTTTTTTCAGTAAATTTTGGGGATCCTGTTTCAATATTAAATCAAAACGTACAACACAGTTTTTGTATTTAAATATAGTTCTTTGTTTACAGAAAAGTTTAGAATATCCATGGAATCAAGTTGTAAATGGAATCATATTTCTACTAACTCGGAGATATTGAAAAACGCTGTTTTAAAGAAAGAACTTTTGAGTATAAATCAATGTTATATCTCTAGTTGTACGAAAAATATTTTCTACCTTATTGTTTTATAGTTTTTTCGCTTTTGTATTGAAGGTACCACAATTCCGAAAAGAAGTGTTTCCTTCATGACCTGTTTGCGCTGCTTTTGTTAAGATTATGGCTAAGTAATCACATCTAATAATACTACTTTACGTTCTTGTAATGAAATTTAAAGAATATTAGAACTACACGATAGCACTAAGATTTAAGATAAGTTTGATATATGGTTAATAAGAGTTTGCCAGTTTTACAAGACTTGTTTCTTGTTTAAAATGTCTTCATACACTAGTATATAACACATTTTACCATACATTCTTAGGTTTGATTTATGTACTTGTTGATTTTTGCCAGTGTCATTTTAAAGATATATCTGTCTTTTTTTTCTTTTTTTTTGAGATAGTAAAGTAACAATTAACAGATATATTTAACATACCACTAAAAGTCAGGGATATATATATATAACATGCAGTAAGGAATAAATTAACTCAAATTGAACAAGATTAGATGTGAAAAATGATCTTTATTGGTTTTGTTGCAAGCTATGTTTTCAATGTTTTAATTTGATGTTTGCTAGAAAGCGTATGACGTTGAGGTCGAGAAAGTTCGTGAAAGTTAGGAATCGAGAAGCTTCATGGGGTATGTAGAAATATGGGTGCGATATAGCTGTAACATTCTTTTTTCTTTTGAATTATCTGGTGAAAATAATTCAACGTCCAGTCCACATTAATGGAAGGAATCAGTTTATGTCTTCCTTAACGCTTCTTTACAGATTTGTACACTTTATTTTTGTGATAGGCTTAAATTTCTAAATGGCGTTAAACAGCTATCAAAGAACAGTAAAATGACTAATGTAGAAACATATTGTACGTATTGTACTCGATAGCGTGATAACTCTCCTTTATCTTAATTAACTTTCAACTCAACTAACTTTATCCTCCACAGAACGTCGTATTTATAAGCTATGTTCGAAGTGCTAGAACAAAACATGAGGACAAATTAGAACTTTCTAGTAATGCACCGACCAGCTAAGAAACAAATTATAACATTAAGTATACATTTATAGTTTACAAGTATATGAACACGAGTAATTAGTTAATGAGAAGTCCAAAATTCAACGAGTAATGATTCAGTATAGTGTCAGAGAAGCCTCTTTTTTGGAAGCTGCTACCAATTTCTTTTCCATTTTAATTTTTGATAGTTCAGTGCCTCATAGGTCAGGTCCTGCTTGAGTACATGAGAATTTCACCACTGGTCATTTTCGCTTATCAAATACAGTATGATATTACAACTGGGAGACGTGCTACAGTGGCATATTCTTAATATCATTTATGCACTCAGTCTAACAACTAACGAAAACTGCCAAATCTGCAGATTGCTCACGGCCACCTACGGTTTCTCATACTCTGTCGAAGAAAACATGCAGAAATCTGCAGACTACTCTAGCTGAACTCTTAAAATCTTTCTCTCCGCTGAAACCACGTACCGGAAAAACCTTGACTTTTTGTACTGTACTCTCTTCCAACGTACGTAATTTAAATAAGGTTTCGTGCCGTGGAAAGCAAAATGTTGTAAAACAATTGAATTTTTCTGTATTCAAAGAATTTCGCTGGGTCAGTTCCTAGCATGAATACCATTAGAGTTTTCTCAAATAACACCCTTAAAATTTAGAGAAATGTGCTTTCGAACATGCTAATTAAAAATGTAAATACTATTCCTTATTCTAACCTCTCTTTCAAATACAACATTTTGTCTTATTTCTATAAAGCATCGACATACTTTCAATGAAAACGTTTTAGACGATGCCGAATACGAATTTGCATACCTTTTTACATTTTGATCTATTTAAGGAGAAATACAGGGTGTCCAAAAACACGTTTTGTCATAGTTCCCAAGAAAAACGAATATTTTGTATTGAACGGTTTCCCATCAAATCTATTACAGAAAGGAATGATAGTTTAGATTTTAACTTTTTTTATAGCCTGTCCCAAATGCATTGTGATATTTTAACACTGAGATATGGTATAGACAGAATTTTGATCACTCTAATCCCAAACACGAATAACATGTTACACAATGGCCTCTCTTGTCAATGTTGTCAATAGTTACAGACAAAGTATGTTGTCAGAAGCTACAGTCTATATACTCAAAGTATGTTGTCAATAGTTACAGACTATGTACTCAAAGTATGTTGTCAGAAGCTACAGACTATATACTCAAAGTATGTTGTCAATAGTTACAGACTATGTACTCAAAGATTTACGACGATATTAAATAAGTTCAAAATGACAGCTGCATGCAGTGCCAATATTATTCCATCTATTCATACTTAAGTGGTAGTATTATCTTGTAGCAAGTAGGCCAACAACATTTTTACCCCCATCTTCTGTCATGTTAAGTAACATGGAATGAAAAAGAAACTTCTCAGATTAAAGAAATTGGTATAGCTGATTTATTTTTAAATTCAAATTTACTTGACTAATACAATCTTATAAGTAAACAGAGAGAATGGTGGACATGGGCCCTAAACAACTCAATGTTAAGACACTGATCTAGTTATAATTGCCAGTTTAAATCTAACCAAGCGTAATATTTGTGGAGCAAAAAATCCGAATATAAAATTTGAGTTTAAACAATAATAAAATAATAAACTTCCTTGTTATAAAATTATAAAGAAACTTCCGGTTCAGTCAGGTGAGACTCCTACAGAAACTAATGTGTGAACATTCCAAAGCAAAAATTAAATAGCAAAATTCAAACATTCCAAAAACTGCTGATCAAGACAAATAATAGTGCAAATAGTGGTATAATACATGCTCTTTTCTCAAACAATAGTATCAACGCTTCCAAAAACAGGGACGGCGTCTATCCTTGATCTAACACTAAGTATAATGAAATTCCCAACTCATTTATTAATCAGAAATAACATGAAACAAGAAAGATAGCAGTAGTATTTCTTGTCATGGAAACGAACTTGTACATCATTAAAACAATAAACTTTTGACCTTTGTAGTTGGTCCAATTAACTTAGAAAAATACTGCAATTTTCAGTCGACTGACCATCGAACTTTGTAAACCTACTAGGTCCACAGTCTGCGGAAATCAGCCTAAAACTGAATTTTGCTTGGATATACTATTGAGGCTAACCATCTTACTTGGTCCACAATCTAACTTAAACTACCAATCTTTAATATAACAGTATACTATATCTTAACAAAGTCTCTGTCCAATTTTATATTCCGTAAACTAGATATCACTTGTTAATTTAAGAAAACTGGTACAAATCATTTTAGTGTTATAATATTTCCCTTCATATTGTTGCGTCAGCGAGGTCACGTGACTAGTGTCACGCCCCCTGCTTTCTAGAAATATCTTGTACCTTCGTGAATTGTCGGGAGATTACTAGATATAGGGTAGTCTGGTATATATAAGAGGGTGACAACGTGACGGGACAATAATGTGTGTGTAGGTAGTGAGTAATTGATCTGCAGTGAAAAA
>NW_013672157.1:0-4149 GCF_000517525.1 Limulus polyphemus
AATTCCGCTGTCGTAACAATATTTAAACACAAAATACAGTTAGAGAGTTAGTTTGCTATATTTTTTCTTGAAATTTTGGTTAGATTCAACATTTTCGTGATCTTTGATGATTCAAGTGGATTAATCAGGGTGTGTGGTAATCTGTTGGTTATGATTTTGCTTTGTAATAATCAATATATTTTAGTTGCATATTTGTTCTTGATTTTGACTGTATTTGATTGTGTTGTAAAGTTTAAACTTTTATAGCTTTTATTCTCCTGCTTTTTGCAGTTCCTCGTTGGGACAGCGGTAAGTCTTCGGAATTACAATGCTAGAATCAGGGGTTCGATTCCCCTCGGTGGACATAGCAGATCGCTTTGCAATGAGAAAACATACATACATGCTTTTGGCAAGAGAAAAAAATATTAGAAAAAGGAAATGTATCGAGTGCCAGCGAAGCGTTTCTACTAATTCTAGAGTTTTGGCAATGCCACCGGTTCTGGCGAAAATCCAAGTCTTAACTAATCCAACAATGTAATGACGGAAGTTACCTCACGTGGTGCAACATAGTCTGCAAATATACATTCACTACTTACCGTTTTTGTTGTAGGGTGGCAAGAGAATCATAATAATAATAATGAGAATTACAAATTGGCCGTTTTAAGCGGATTTTCAATTCTTTGTAAGTATAGCATGCATGCATGTTTTTTGTGCATTTTTATATGTGTACAGCCTTATCAGTGGCAAGCAAAAGTTTTAAAGTGTTGTTTGAACTGAAACTTTAGTGTTTCAGGTGCTTTTTGCCTGAACGTTCTATTAGGATTTTGGGCAATTCCTTGCGATCCCTATCGTGGTTCATGATTACTTTTTGAAAAGAACTCGATTACAGTCTTCAAACAATACAATAGAGTAACATTTTATGACTGGAAATTCTGGTTCTATTTGTTTTGCAAGTGTGGAAGTCAGTAATATATAGATTTTATTCTCCATGCAATGTCAAGATGGTAATATCTGCTGTGTTATCATTAGTCAGATCAAGTGATATGTCCACTTCCATCCTATTTTGTTTGGTTCTTCTTTTCAAATTCAGTAGCCAGCCCTACATAGCTTTTTTATTTAGTGATATATTATTTCCCAATACTTGTTTGTTTACTTTTTTACTGTTTTGTTCTATCAAATGATGATAAAATTATTGTTACTGTTAGAAATAGGTAGGTACTAGACCTGTTGAATTAAGATGATGATGAACAAAAATAAGAAATCTCAGTTTTGGCTATTCGACTTTGGAATGCTCTGGATAGTTGAAAAGTGATAAACACCCGGAGATAGGGTGACTATTGCAGGTAACTTTTCATATCTGGGTGCGGATGACCTGTAGAGAAAATCCAGATGTCTTTTTTTTTAATATGAGGATCTGTGTCATCCCTACGTAGAGAGTGCTAATGTAGTCTTCGATGATGTTGAACCACACATATTGTTTTAACATCTAGTATCTAAAACATTCTCATAGAGTATAGTTTGACTCTAACTGTTTAGTTATAATATCTAACCATAGAATAATAGTTGAACTTTTGAACTATCAGAAACCAATTTAACTAAGCATTCTCAATCCTTACTTTGCCTATATAAGACCAAACTATTTAATCTTCTAGTTTTTTCATGAAACTTAACTGACTGGAATTTTTAATTTGTGCATGAATTTTCCTCTACTATTCACAATGAAAAATCAGTTTATTTTTGATGACTGGAATGAGTACACCAAAAGGTGCAAGACCTTGGGAGTTTTCCTAGACCTCATCTCACCTAAAAGGAGCTGAAGTAGGAGGATTTTCTGTGATGGGATCTTCCGAAATGCATGCTTCATCAGAGGCAGCTGACGACTTCACCCTAGAGCCTGGGGACTGAACTTCTGACCATCAAGCACTATGACCAACGAAAGCAATCATCACTCCTGAACCAGGTCTGTCTGTAGCACAACTCATGCAGCCCACCCCAAAATCTGTGGCTCTACAGAGCTGACGAGAGAATAGAAGCTATGACACAGGGTAAATTATCTCATTATAGAATTTTCTGAGTTGTGAAACCATCAGAACACTAAGAGCTAATGGGATTATAAGATCACAAAACAAAGAAAAATCTCCAATAAAAACCACCAGAGAAGCCTAGGAACATTTCATCAGTAGACTACCACTGCCATATTCAACACTGAAGCCACTACATCTGTTGTGGTATCTGTGATATCCTCACAACCACATCAATACCAAAAGCTCCAAAAATGCAGCTCTGAAATCAGTCCTACCATGCCCTCCAGTAAATTGCATAACTAAACCACCACTACCAGGATTAAGCATTGTGGTGGATAAATATTTCGGCCTTGTACCAATGAGAAAGATAAGTGAATAGGCCAAGGCTAACATGACCAGTTCAAGGAAACCTGAGAGCTCTACAAAGTCTCTGCAGAGCTCACCAAGATCAGTAAGGACCTGGTGAAAGCAAATCATTCAGAAACAAACTTTGTTAGATAAGAAATCTATAAACACTCCAGAGAGCCTACTGTTGGAGATAAACTGACATCACATTTCAGGTTTTTCTTTTGCAGTTTTATTTTTAAAATGTCTCCTTGAACTTTTAAGGCTTGTTTTTAAAAAACTAAAAAGTGTCCTGTAATTTTTTGAAACTTGAAATGTTTCCTTTTTTTTTACTTTTAAAGTATTGAAACTAAAAGTGTTTAATCACGATTTTTTTTTGCCTTATCGTAAATATAAAAACGCCTTAGTTGTATTAAAAGAATAAAACAAGAAAAAAGGACTATTTAAGTACTAAAACCAAAATTATTTTTCCTTTTCTTTTATTGTATTCCTTGATCATTGTTAAAGAATATTTTCGTTGCATTGTGTTGTATGAAATTGATGTTAAAGGGTTTTGTTGATTTGTCCTGTTCACTCTTCTTGCCATGAAGCGTGTTTGTCTGATGCGAGAGAAATATACCATAAATTCACAGCTGGGGAGTAAATATTATTATGTCATTAGATTTAAAGTTAGGTACGGCTAAAGTGGTCTAAACGTAAAAGGTAAGATAAATGTGATAGTAAAACATACCAAGTATTTCCTTTCCTGTTACTTTAGAAAGATAAAGGTTTTTTGTTCCCTAAATATTTCGACATTTCGTGTTATACGCATTGGCGCATGTGTTGAATGTATAGTGTGCAGATAATCGGTTTGGAAACCCAGTGACCTTATTCTAGTTCTAGTCACACATTGTCAAAGTTCATTCCCTCTTTGGTATTTCTAAACCTTCCCACAGAAAGTGTCTCTGGAAAAAGTTTAGACTCTTTGTGTAGAAGTTTTAAAATACATGAAAACTGTCTCTTCAAAATTCTTTAAAATAGGAATGACCAGATGATGTGGCTGATAATGCTTTTTGCAAGATTTGATGCTGTTTAAAGAAGTACATAACAGTTAATTTTCTGTCTTTTTCTATTTTTTTCTTATGGCACAGATCTCTTTCAATTTTTTAGAGAGAAGAGCGATCGTCCATTGTCTGATGAGCTTATCTTCTTATTGAATTAAATTTTCTTATGTGATATTTCATAAACAAAGTTTTTGCTAATTGTGAAAATTTTATCGGGTTTTTACCTTGATCCAGTTTTCATTTTAACTCAACACATTTTTTGCTAGGGTGGCTACTGGTCTTATCTGTAAGTTGTCATTATACCTGAGAATATTAATCTTATTTGCCTCTAATGACCCAACGGTAAGTCTGCCGACTTGCAACGCTAAAAATTTGTGGTGGGCACAGCACAGATAGCCCATTGCGTAGTTTGGTACTTAACTGCAAACAAACAGTTTTGTTTTAGAAAATTTGTGTAATTCTGCTGTAACTTGTTAAAATAAAAAACAATTATTACATTTAACATAAAATGATTTTATTCAATTATTAGATCTCATATTATTATCCATTTTTTCTAGTCCAATCTGTCTGGTATGGCCAGGAGATTCGGTTATAATGTGACAGTCAATCCCACTATTCGTTAGTAAAAGAGTAGATCAACAGTTGGCGGTGGTGACTAGCTGCCTTCCTTCTAGCTTTTCACTTCTAAATTAGGGGCGGCTAGCGCAGATAGCTCTCGTGTAGCTTTGCGCGAAATTCGAAACAAACCAAAACCAAAC
>NW_013672157.1:5105-13664 GCF_000517525.1 Limulus polyphemus
AATGTGTTCCTTTGTTTTGTAAAACTTACTAGGACTGTAATGTACATTGACAACAAAGAAAGTGATAAGTATATATATATATATATATGTATGTAACGTCAATTCAAACCTACAAGTATTTTGATTATAAAGTTTCTGACCTCTTAATAACTCAGGAGATAAAATTTTAATTTACAATAAGGCACAATCTTCACAGCCCAAAACTCAACCCAACAAAGTTGATGTCAGCTTCAAGCCTTGGCGTGGAGTGGTTTTCTTCATATATAAAATATGTCTCTCCCAAACAAAAGCCTCGTTTACTGTATAAGAAAAGTTTGAGTTACTGCGTAGCTAATTATCATACTATTTCTGATTTGTATGAAATATTTCAATTACCTCAAATGCAACATAGTCAGAAAGAGCTAAAATATGATAACTGCTTGAGCTTGTGAATTAAACTTGAGAAACTGCAAGGGAGATAAAACAATAAAGCAAAGAATGTGTTTGTTAATTACTGTGAAGAAGTTTTTTTTAGACCATTACGGAAAGCTAGAAAAGTAAGGTCTCGGAAGATAATTTCGAAGTAACTTTTAAGATTGTGGGAAAATAATAAAAGAATATCACGAAATCACCTGGCGTGTAATGAGAAATTATGGAAAGTTTATTTTTACTCTTGTGAACGATTTTGGTGCAACAAGTATAAACAGTAGAAGCAAAACGAACTGTAGATTTTACTAGACTAATGCTTAATTTGGTTGTATTTATTATTGACATTACCCCATGGGATAGCGTAAATCTGCTGACTTATAGCGTTAAAATCTGGAGTTCGATACTTTGCTGTGGACACAGGAGATAGTCCAATGTGGCTTTGCTATAAAACAAAGAAGCATAATTGTTTGTTTGTTCGTAATTAAGCACAAAGTTACACAATGGGTTATCTGTGTTCTGCCCACTACATGGCCCGGCATGGCCAAGTGGTTAGGGTGCGCGACTCGCAATCTGAGGGTCGCGGGCTCGTATCCCCGTCCCACCAAACATGCTCGCCCTTTCAGCCGTGGAAGCGTTATAATGTTACGATCAATCCCACTATTCGGTGATAAAAGAGTAGCTCAAGAGTTGGCGGTGGGTAGTGATGACTAGCTGCCTTTCCTCTAGTCTTAGACTGATAACGCAGATAGCCCTCGTGTAGCTTTGCGCGAAATTCGAAACAAACCAAAACCAAACTAGTCTGTCTGGTGTTAAAATCTGTTGTGAGAAACTGGCTGAACCAGTTTCAAAGACATTTAGTAGAGGAACCCAGGTGGACCCCAAAGATCGAGTTTATATAGAAAAGCAATCGGGTAAATAATTTGCAGCCATTTTATTTTAACCTCCCTAATGCCGCAAATATGATGATACAGGTAGCAAAATGCATGTAGTCGACGCCAAACAAAAGTGACATTAAATACTGCGCGTAGCATTGATACCTTTACATTGGGCGAAAGATTTGTGTGCTACAGCTCAAAATAGTGGAAGGAGGCGGCCAACGCTCCTGTTTATAACATTACTATTTAAAGCCTAGTACCTTTGCTAGTAATTATAAAGGCTAACCGAAACCTGGCATGTTCTTTCTTGTCGGCTCCGCACTAATGAGGCTCAATCAAAAGAAGCACATTATACTGAGATTAAACGACACCAATTAGTAGTAATTCGCTAAAACTTCTTTGTGAAAGTGCTGCGTATTTATGTCACATTTAAACCAACAGTTCAGGCTAGTCTTTCATGAAATTAATTTCTTTAAAAAATTGATAATTTATTGATGTAACATTAACGATTTTTTGTTTAATGAATACAAAACTTTGTCATAATTTAGTCTTATAAAAAAAATCTTATGAAACAAACGATAAATTTAGTTTAAAATTTTCATGACGTTCAGTAACAATTATAGCTACCTCAATAATAACTAATGAGGCTATGCTAGTTGTTATAGCTTTAGGTAGACAAACGATAAACTTAGTTTAAAATTTTCATTACGTTCAGAAACAACTATAGCTATCTCAATAATAACCAGTTATGTTAGTTGTTATATCTTTCGGTAAACAAACATAAGTGTTTCGAAAGTTTCCTTCCAGATTATTCTCGGTGTTAATGGCTGTACGTTATTAGCCTAACGAGTTCACTTATTGGATATTGCTACTCAAAATGCACGTTATTAATGTAAGCTACTTACATATATGTGAAATATATTATGTGACTTGAATATAAAAATATAAAATTGTATTAGAAATTATTGTTCTCAAGGTTTATATAATTCAATTATGAAATTTTCATCAAAGAGGGCGCTCTATGTGTTTGACGTGTAAGTATACTAATCTTGAATTAAACGTGAGCGGTACAGCTGGGGGGTTAATTTCAGTAACTTAGTTTGACGTGTCGATATCACAGCCGAGTGACGTTGGTTTCATAAGGGAGGCTGCGTTTGGAAGAACTGAAGAAAAATTTACATTCCTCAGAGTTAAAGATGACAGTAGCAAAAGAAGTTATTCATAGTAAAGAAAATATTCTTCAGGAGATTGATCAAGAGATTCAAGTGGCGTATGAATATCATTTAAAAAATGGTTATACCCCAGAAGAAATTCAAAAAGCTGCAAAGCCTCTTTTGGAACCTCTTCGTCGGGGAAGATATAAAAAGCGTCTAGTTTTCCTCGTTAAAGTTACTTTAGTTTTACTTGTTATTTATATGCTGCTTTCTGCGGATCCTGTTTACCGAAGACTTTGTATGTATGGTAGATTGTTTTTGTTTCAGGTAGGTAGTAACTTAGTAATAGTATATTACTCAAACTTTTGACATTTCTTCAAGTTCAAGACTGTTCGGTATAAAGAAATTATCAATATCATATCACTCGTGAGAAAGTTGATGCGCTAATCAAGCCACTGGGAAACTTTTACTATAAGTTTTAGGTCAAACGAGAGAAACCAGTCTGAGAGCTTTTTTTTCCTGTATAGTTATATACGCGGTTCCCACTGGCCCAGGAAACTGGGGAAAGTATAAGAATATATAATTTTGCTCTCCCGGGCCTTTACAGGGCGTTAATCATCATTTCAGTGCTGTAAAACCAGGATAATTCAGGAAAAAATAATAAACTAAACATCGTGGCAGCTATGAACGAATACATCGAATCTTTATCAGGTGCCTTCAATTCTTAAGTTCGTAGAAAAGTGGTTCGTATTTTGCTTTGTTTTTTTTTTTTTGCAAAAAACTTTAATTACACAAAATACAGTTAGTGAGTTAGTTTTTTTCAAACTTTGGTTAGATTCAACATCTTAGTGATCTTAGTGTGTTAATCTGTTTGTTATGATTTTGCTTCGTAATAATCAGTATGTTTTAGTTGCATATTTGTTCTTGTTTTTGACTGTATTTCGTTGTGTTGTTAATTTTAAACCTTTGTAGCTTTTATTCTCCTGCTTTTTGCAGTTCCTCGTTGGGACAGCGGTAAGTCTTCGGAATTACAATGCTAGAATCAGGGGTTCGATTCCTCTCGGTGAACATAGCAGATCGCTTTGCTGTGGGAAAACATGCTTTTTGCAAAAGGAAAAAACATTAAAAAAGGAAATGTATCGAGCGCCAGCGAAGTGTTTCTACTAATTCTAGAGTTTGGCAATGCCACCGGTTCTGGCGAAAACCCAAGTCTTAACTAATCCAACAACGTAATGACGGAAGTTACCTCACGTGTTGCAACATTGTATGCAAATATACATTCACTACTTACCGTTTTTGTTGTAGGGTGGCAAGAGAATCATATTAATAATAATGAGAATTACAAACTGGCCGTTTTAAGCGGATTTTCAATTATTTGTAAGTGTAGCATGCATGCACGTTTTTTGTGCATTTTTATATGTGTACAGCCTTATCAGTGAACAGCAAAGGTTTTAAAGTGTTGTTTGAACTGGAACTTTAGTGTTTCAGGTGCTTTTTGCCCGAACGTTCTGTTAGGGTTTTGGGCAATTCCTTGCGATCCCTATCGTGGTTCATGATTACTTTTTGTAAAGAACTCGATTACAATCTTCAAACCTAACAACCTTCAGATACTTTTATTTATACTTACGTTAAAATCAATGCAAACAACACAATAAGAGGTAAACAGAAATTGCAGTTGACACAAACGTAAAATAAAATAATGTATTCCCCAAGTTATTCTGGATTCCTAAACACCACACGTCCTCTTATAAATAAACATTCATAGATGGAGCTGAAACGCCCATCACAAAAATGTATTTGTTTTAATAGGTAAAGCCCTTAATTACATCAAAGAACATTTGACAAAAAATATGTAGCGGTATAAAAGAAAGATCATATATTAATCCGTGGAATGCAGACAAAAGTTAAAATATATGAAACTAAGCCAATCGAAACATTTTATTTCACTAACCTTTATACCAGTATACCCTTACACGAAATCAGTGAAAATAGCTTACTAGTAAAAGATACTTTCAAAACACTAATAATTTATGGATTTGCATGGGTGATACTAAATGCTTTTTTATAACACTCATCATAAAAAATATCACTGGCTTACACTGGACGAATTCATAAAAATAATTTTTTTTACTTAATAGCACTTTCCTGCAATTCGTCTTAATTAAAGTTAATTAAAGAGACACAAGGCGTACCAATGGACAGTAATTTCAGTCCGCAAGTAGCAAGCCGTTTTTACCTCGCAGTATAAGCGTAAAAACGTTAATAAAGTAACAAATACATATTAATTATTACTCAAATTATTATTTCAGTCGTTCTTAATGTATGAAGCGTCTGTATGCAAAGAAAAGCAAAAACTATGGTTTTTATCATTAAATGAAGATATAGCCTAAAGATGCTTTGCGGGCTTTACGGCATAACCATGTTTCATTCGCCCGGGCCCCTGGGCGGTTGCCCACACACCCCTGTCGGCGGGCCTGGCCAAAAGACTTCATCAAGTAACAGAGCATGCAGATGCATGAACCCCAGTAGGAGTATTACGGCTATCAATATTCTTGACTTAGCTATAAGCATATTGTTGTCAGTTGTATTTTCGACGTTATAATCTAATTGTTTGCTAGAGGGAGGTGTTAATCAAGATGATGATGAGGCAATATGTACGAAGTTCATAATGATGTAATGATCGAGAAGCTTCTTGGGCTATGTAGAAATTACGAACTAAATATGAGTAATCATTGATTGATTGAGTTAGTTCAATGAAATATTCAATGAGTGATTCAGTTCAGTGCCAGTCAGTTAGTTCATCTGATTGAAAACAAGGTTTATGAAGCAAGTGGAGATGTACAAAGGGATTGCAACTATAAGATTAATACCTAAAGATATCAAAAAATTACGAAAAGGCTCTAATGACAAAAGTCTAACTATAAAAAGAAATCACTGAGGTAGAAAAGAGCATCAGTGACAGAATAAAACATCTAGAAAACGAATTGATAATTTAAAGATTAAACCAGTTATACCCCTTTTTGGCATATTTCAGAACTTGCCTAAGAATTGCAACCTAAAACACCATTTACTACAAAATATGGAATAGGAAATCTAAGTTGGTCTACACCTATTACCACAAATACTATGTAATCTGTTACTACAAAAGATCTTCCTGGAACACTCCTGCTATTTCATCACTAAATCTAGTAGACTTTAGCTGGTAAAGTCAACAACATTGTTTGATTGAGAAACCAACTGACTACAAAGGAAAGGTACCACGAAAGCCATATCAGGTTCAGTTCGAAATCATTTTCAGAGTAAACAGGATGAACAGTGAAGAACAAGCTGTTCTTTTTGCTGTGAATTTAAAAGTGCCAGCTTTAAGGATTTTAAGTAATCTTCCATCTGAGAGATGTAAAAACTATCATGTTTTGGTAGCTTCCTGATCCAACACGTTGAGAGTGACTGACCAGAAAGAAGTAACCAGAGAAAAGTTATTGAGCAGGGTATGGAGGAAAGAAAAGATATTGGCTGAACTTGGAAGATTTGGTAAGGATTGGCCAATCATATTACTCGGGTGCTTCGCGTGAAATGATGGATCTGTTGGTACGTGACCTGTAAATAGATGCCATAACAGACGAGGATATGAGAATTAGATTGGAGCAAAATATATTCATATCTTTAAAGAAGGCTCTGCAATTAGTGATTGGACACGAATTCATTAAAGTCCCAGATAAACAATATTGAAACATCAACTCCCTGACGGTAGTCTACAACTGAGTGGATCAGTTAAGAACTAGTTACACAGAATAAAGAAAATAACCACAAGTTAAAAGTACAAGTTTGAAACCCATTATTCAGTAAATCAAGGATATAGCAGAAAACCTGACAAATAGTCACTCCATACTGTCTGAAGACAAAGATATTTTAGGCTCATTGGGATTATTGTCTACAATGGTCTTGTTATGTTGGATATCAGTGTACAGAAATAATGACTACAGTTGGTACTTATACAATCTGTATGTTCCAAAGTACTCTTGTATCTCTACAACCTTCCAACAACTAGGCAGCTAGATGTTAAGAAGACACTGAGCCAAGTAAGAGAATGCTTCTGATGTGTTTGGTACTGATGATCTGTAAACAATTAGATTTAAATAATGTGAATTGTGCTATAAAGGTACACGAAAGAAAAAACATGGGTAGCTAGAGCAATATTGTATTGGAGCACTATTTGAGAAAGTCAATGTACTTGGTCCTCTGCCACAGAGTAACAGTGGGAATAAATAATCGTGGTTGTGATGGACTATTTCACCAAATGACCAGAAAAATGTACTGTTCCTAATCAGAAAGCAGAAACTCTAGGAAGGAAACCCGTCAAAGAATTAATTTCAATATTTAGGGGTGCCTATGGAACTTTACTCGGATCAAGGATGGAACTTTGAATCAAACTTGCTTGTGGAAATATTTTAGATCCTTGAAATAAAAAAGCAGGACATCAGCCCCTGATACATTTTCTGATGGTATGATGGAGAGAAACAACCATATGCTTTTAAACCAATTAGCCATCTATGAGGATGAACATCAGAAAGATGGGATCAATATCTTCTACTGCTATTTATGAGATATTGAACAGCTTTACATGAAACTACAGGCAACACACGATCGTTGCTGATGTTCGAGAGATCACTTAGTGCCATTGGATCTTCTGAACCTGCACCCTGAGGATAGTTATTCAGCAGAATCGTATACATAATATGCAGAAAGACTAAATAATACCATTTAAAGCATACATGACTTTAACACGGGAAAGACTTAAATCAACCAGTGATTGAATGAAAAATCACAATGATGTTAATGCTGATAAGACTGGATTTCATCAAGGTGACTTGTTATAGCTGTACAATCCATGATGTAAGAAAAGGCCATATGTTATACCGAAAGTATCAATGATATTGTTTGTTTGTTTTGAATTTTGCGCAAAGCTACACGAGGGCTATCTGCACTAGCTGTCCCTGATTTAACAGTGTAAGATTAGAGGGAAGGCAGCTAGTCATCACCACTGCCAACTCTTGGGCTACTCTTTTATCAACAAAAAGTGGGATTGACCGTCGCATTATAACGCCCCCACGGTTGAAAGGGCGAGCATGTTTGGTGGGACAGGGATTCAAACCCGCGACCCTCAGATCAATGATGTGGTTTATAGAATCAGAAGGGCATGTGTTCTAAGTCGAAGATCGTCTACTGTAATTATCTTTGGAAGTAAATCATTTATGACTAGAATTTTCCAATGGAAATTTAACCTGCTGAAAGGCCCAGGGTTCTTGTTAAGACCACTTCCTGAGGATCATCAAGGATGGAGCCGCCAGTGGATCTGTTTGACCACCTACCCAGGAACACTTTTCCAGTGACGTGACAATAAACCATCCCATTTACATGCCATAACCATCTGTTGTAAGCTATATGTTAGATGTTATAACTTAGTTGTTTGTTATAATCGTGATAATGATGCAATATCTAGAAAGCTCATGATGATGTGATTGTCAGGGTTTTAAATATGAGTGCATTGGGGATTCTTCTACAGTAGGTGTCTGTGACTTGTTGCTGATAAATTCGAACAATGAATGGACAGCACATAAGCCACTTGTTTTAAAATAACATCTTCAAAACAAGTCAAACGTATGTGCAAAAATTCTTTACACTATAGGATATTAGTTTTATCTAAAACTCTGAATAATTCTCTTTTCCTATCAAAATTCCACACAGGCTGATTCAATTACCTTAGAATTTAGTTTACAAGACGAATTTTTTTTGTACTCTGTGAGTTACCACAGTTGTATCTCGAACTTTAAATAATTGTCACCTTTTTTGTCAAAGTCCACTTAGATGGGTTCAGTTATCTATAACACCCTTTAACAAGAGAATTATTCTCTTTATCTCTATCAAACTGTGAAACTCATTTTAAAATATCGCCTATTATGGCTAATCACTCGAACACCTGCTAACTTTTTTCGGACTGAACTTGACTTTTTTTTTTTACTTAACTTGTGATTGCTAGGCAACTATATACTAGGTCCTCAATAAATTAATGTCGTTTTGGAACACTTTCATTAACCACCCCCAAAAACGTACATGACCTATAC